>NW_019943255.1:90665-105942 GCF_002910315.2 Salvelinus sp. IW2-2015 | reverse complement strand
GTGTGCGTGTGTGTACGTGTGTGTGCGTGTGTGCGTGTGTAAGGTAAGTGGTGTTTCATACTGTATAACTCAACTCCATTTAGAGAATGATCGTCTGAGATCTGGCCTGATACTGAGATAAAAAGAACGGAAGAGAGGCGAGCATAGTTATTTTCTCTTCAGAGATGAACAGGGATGTATAAGACACAGCCGTCCAGCCTACAGGAGAGATTTGTGTGTGTGTGTGTGTGTGTGTTATGAGCAGTTTGTCTGTGTGTGTGTAAGGCGTGAAATGGCTATTGTAATGGTTAGGCTAATGGTGCTGAAGGCATGATACGGCACTGCCAGGTATGACATGGTATTTCATTACTGCCCTCGCCTGCTCTCTACACACTCCTTGCCATCTTGATATAATGTATCACTAGCCACTTTAATCAATGCCACTTCATATAATGTTTACAGACCCTACATTACTCATGTCATATGTATATACTGTATGCAATACCATCTACTGCATCTTGCCATCTTGATGTAATGTATCACTAGCCACTTTAATCAATGCCACTTTATATAATGTTTACATACCCTACATTACTCATCTCATATGTATATACTGTACTCTATACCATCCACTGCATCTTGCCTATGCTGTTCTATACCATCACTCATTCATATATTTTTTTATGTACATATTCTTATTCATTCCTTTACACTTGTGTGTATAAGGTAGTTGTTGTGAAATTGTTAGGTTAGATTACTCGTTGGATATTACTGCATTGTCGGAACTAGAAGCACAAGCATTTCGCTACACTCGCATTAACATCTGCTAACCATGTATATGTGACAAATAACATTTGATTTGATTTGATGATATGGGGGAGTGGAGACCTGTCTTTTCCAGAACCTAATAGGATTTCAATATTCACACCATATCTCTCACAAATACTCTCCTTCATTATTTTGCTAATTTTCTCTCTCACCGTGTCTCTCCKTCCCTCTTTGTCCTAAGTGACTGCAGATAGAGGCAGATATTATTATTGAGGGCCAGGAGAACATTTAATAAAGGCCTGTTATAATAACCACTAGGGCTGGGAATTGCCAGGGACCTCAGGATACGACATTATCACGATACCTATGTGCTGATATGATACTGTATGTATCCAACTGCGATTCTCACGATTCTATATACTGTATATTGCGATTCGATACTGTGATTCTATTGCGATTTGATGTTCCAAACATATTTCTCACTATAATCTGCTGCAGAGAGACAAGTGAGAGCATTAGAAAAAAATTGTTTTGATCAGTCATGGAAATAAAAGTTCTAAAAACAAGTTGACTTCCTATTTAAAAAGAAGATGGACAGCAAGCTACGAAAGGAAAGATACTGGTGTTTTGGTGCAGGTAGAGCTGATTAAAGGAAAAATACTGGTGTTTTGGTGCAGGTTACGAGCTGCATTAAAGGGAAAAATACATGGGTATTGGTGCCGTGAGCTGAAAATTAAAACAATACTCGTACTGTTTTGTCAGTGAGTCTGAATCAAAGCAAAAATCATGTGTCTTGGTCAGTAGAGCTGACAATTAAAGGAAATACCTGAGTGTCTTGGTAGCCATACGGACGCTATTAAAAGAAAATACTGGATTGTTCTTGTTGAGGAAGCCTATTAAAGAAAAAATTTATTAGTAACTGGCTGTGTTTGTGTCACTGGTAGAGCTGAATTAAAAGGAACAATACTGATGTCTTTGTCCATGGTAGAGGCCTAACTTAATTTAAAAGGATAAAATACTGCTGTTTGCACGGGAGGGTAACTGTGTAAAAGGAATACCTGGCTTTGTGCCAGGTTAGATGAGGTTACAAATTATGGTATTTGCCTGAAATCTCATCAGGACCGCGAACCACTGGCATAGAACTTTTCAATGTAATAAAGAAAAGTAACACACAAGATAATCTCATGGTAAATCCAACGTGAGGGGTGACCTAGTGGGCAGTCACGCGACCCCTCAACGTAGCCTAACAATCAACCGTATTCAAAATTCCAGCTCTCACCGTTAAGCTTCAACTCGGCATAACATGACGCACTCCATCTTTCTCATAGCAAATTTGCAGCGGGGCACTGCGAGTGCTGCGTACTCGGTCCACCCGTAAGTGTTGTTCTACTTATGACTCCCCTCGTCTGTTATTTGACACCGCGATTCGTTCCCATGTTCGACATTTCTCAGTTATGAGACTGCCTGTTGCACTACCTCACGTCTTGACTTCTGTATTCCAGTTGCCGCTGCATGCAACTTCTTTACTCGAGCCCGTGTCGGGAGATCCTCATCTTGTCCTCTTTTCGACATCCATCTATCTACACCCTTGACCCCTACGATAATACTCCGGGCGTTATCTGTGGGCGCTGCCCCCGACCGGATTATATCTCCTGTGCCCACTTACCGTTCTAACACCCTGTTCCCCTTCTCTCCCCTCTGAACCCTGATTATGCACCCCTCACTTTAGTTGTGTGATGCTGTGGTTATGTTGCGTGTGTTGGTGTGTGTCTTTTGTGTGTGGTGTGTGTGTGGTGGTGTGCATTCTGTTCTCATCGATTCTGGTATGGTGTTTTTACTTTGCACTTCTCCAGCCTCATTAGGTAGCTATATGAGCATTTCTGTTCTGTGATACTTTGATCAGCGCCTGCGACATGTACTGTTTATCAGCCAGGTCTGCGTTATATCTCTCTAACTCTCATACACTCACCAGGCTGTGCACATGAGATCTAATGTCTAAATTGTTATTAGAATGCACCACCACATTCACTATTTCCACCTTAATTGACACCCATTCACCCGTGTATTACACTCCCATATTAGCAAATTGATCCCGCCAATCTACTTCGGTATTGCTAAACCATCTCCTTCACCACCCTAGAGCCGCCCAACCGATGTGCAGCACACACGTTATACACTTTTACAACGTACTTGGTAAATTTGATAGGACATCCAAGACATTTCGTAAATCATATATGGCCTGCGCATGGCACAACAGCCATCCTCTCTCATCTCAGTTCCCATGCTCTAAGATAAGTCGTTTTCACGAATAATTGTTTATCGAGTCCCATACCCAAATCAATTCAACCCTTACCTTAACCATTCTTAATGAATGCCTACACCTTAAGAATTTGGAGTTCTATGAAGTGAATTAACCCTAACCTTAACACATTTGAGTTAGGCCTAAACTTAACCTTAAACCAACTTCTTGGAAGCAACTTCGAAATTATCACGTTGAGAAGAACTATGGATGCGACGTCTAATTCCTGATGCTAGACCTGCTGAGAACCGCTTGTTGCACTAATTGACCCGATAGACCTTCCCCCTCACCCTGCCTCTCTCCCGCTCATCATATCTCTTCTCCTACCTCAGCCCCTCCCTCTTCTCCTCTACACCTTCCTGTTCCCTCCACCTCTTCTCAATTTCTTCTCACTCCCCTCTTCCCTCCGTCTCTCTCCTCTCTCCCTAGTCTCCCTAGCCCGAGTTCTCTAGTAGCCAGCATGTTCTCTCCAGTACACCAGCCATGTTCTCTCCCGTAGCCAGCAGTTCTTCTCATGCGCATGTCTCACTACGAGCAGTTCTCTCCACGTACCGAGCCATTCTCTCCTCCATTACCAGCCACTTCTCTTCCACGTACCAGCTATTTCTCCTCCAGTAGCAGCAATGTTCTCTCCTCTTCATCCAGCACTCGTTCCTCTCCAGTACAGCATGTTCTCTCCCGACAGCCAGCATGTTCTCCTCCCAGTATGCCAGCCATTGTTCTCTTCCAGATACCAGCTTTTCTCTCCATACCCAAGCATGATCTCTTCCCATAGTCCAGCATGTCTCTCCATATCACAAGCATATCTCTGCACGTACAGCCACGCATTATCTCTCCCCTAGATCCAGCATCTACTCTCCAGTAGCCCAGCACATTCTCTCCCGAGTAGCCACGCATTTCTCTCCCTTAAAGCCAGCAACTGTTCTCCTCAATTAAGCCAGCACATCCGTTCTCTCACCCTAGCCAGCAATCTTCTACACCATTAGCAGCAATTTCTCTCCCACCAGCTTTACTCTCTCCCCTTAGCCACCTGTTCTCTCCCGTAGCCAGCATGTTCTCTCCAGTAGCCAGCATGTTCTCTCCCGTAGCCAGCATGTTCTCTCCCGTAGCCAGCATGTTCTCTCCCYTAGCCAGCATGTTCTCTCCCGTAGCCAGCATGTTCTCTCCAGTAGCCAGAAGCAGTAGCTCATCATATCAGTTTCCCCTGCAGAGACATTTATTGATCCTTGTTGAGTTCTGACCACAGGACATTGATCAGCTGGTGCCCACTCTAAAGCCCCGCCCACTTCTAATGACAACCCTCGGTGTGTAAGTGTAAGTGTGAGTMTGTCTGTGTGTTTGTGTGTGTGTTTGTGCGTCACAGGAGACAAATCACCAACACACACACATACAAACATACACACACACTTCTCTCAGCCAGCAGCTCCACCGAGGCCAAAGCTCCCTTGCTACCATGGTAACGACTCTCTGAGGTGTGATTGGTCAAAGGAGTGCCATGGCAATGGAATGTTTCCTTAAAAGAAAATATATAAATGATGTAGAGTAGACTAACACATGGACACACACAAGCAAACACACACACACACACAGAGACATATACTTTAAGTAAGGCCGCGCACTCAGAGCAGAGGGATCGCTCAAAAATCCACAAGGTTAATAGGACATCAGGAGAGACGTCAAAACCAGCCACTAGGGGCAGTGTTGAGCGCTATTACCATAGAGTAGGCCTTAAACCTTAACTTAACCATTCAGAATGAATTCCTGAACTTAACTGTGGAGATGTTTTTGTTTTAACCCTATCCAAAACCTTTGATGTCTATGGACAAGGGTTTGGACATCTGATTCTGCAGAGAGAATGGGAAAGCAGGGGGTTGAAACACACTGATGTAACTGGCAGCTTTAGGCTGTCAGATCTGCCACTTCCCAGGCTAGGCTCCAGCACCTGGTAATGTGCAAGCATCCTCTAATGAATACAGGAATAAACATGTTGCTACACGCTGACACATCAAGGACAAACTGCCATTCATTCATTAATTAACCACAAAATATAGGAAGTGACAAGTTAGTTTAGATCATTTTCAAAACTCAAGACCTTTAATTACAGATATGCAAATGTGACCACAATGAATTCAACGTTATAATAGAAAATATTTTCAGAGTACATTACAGACTCCTAGAACATTTATCTCAGAGGGAGAGAGAGAAGAGAGAGAGAGAGAGACGAGAGAAGAAGAAGAAGAAGAGAGAGAGGGGGAGAGAAGAGGAGAGAGAGGGAGAAGAAGAGAAGAGAGAGGAGAGCAGAGACTGAGAAGAGAGAAGAGAGAGAGAGAGGGGAGAGGAGAGAAGGAGAGAGAGAGAAGAAGGAGGAGGAAGAGAGAAGACGAGAGAAGAGAGAGAGAGAGAGAGAGAGAGAGAGAGAAGAGAAGAGAGAGACGAGGAGAGGGAGAGAGAGGACGACAGAGAGAGAGAGAGAAGCGAGAGAGAGAGAGAGAGCGAGAGAGGAGAGAGAGGGGTGAAGAAGGGAGAGAGCCGAGAGAGAGAGAAGAGAAGGGGTTTTGAGAGATGAGAAGAGAGAAGGACGAGAAGAGAGAAGGTTGGAGAGAGAGAAGAAAGAGAGAGAGGGGTGGTAGAGAGACGAAGAGAGAGGACGACGAGGGGTTAGAGAGAGGAGAGGGTTTTGAGGAGAGCAGAGAGGGTTTGAGAGAGAGAGAAGGGTTGAGAGAGGAGAGGTTTGGATGAGAGAGGAGAGAAGAGACGGGCTTGAGAGAGAGAGAGAGAAGAGAGAGGGGGTTGAGAGAGAGAGAGAGAGGGGTCGGTTGAGAGAAGGAGAGAGAGGTTGGAGAGAGAGAGAGAAGAAGGGTTAGAGAGAGAGAGAGGGTTGAGAGAGAAAGAGAGGGGTTGAAGAGAGAGAGTGTGTTAAGGGTTGAGAGGAGAGGGTGCAACAGAGAGAGAGAGACGAGAAAGAGGACGAGAGGGTTGAGAGAGAGAGAAGGGAGAGAAAAATATATGGCACCATATAATACCACTACTGTCAAAAGTTTGGGGTCACTTAGAAATTCCTTGTTTTTTGAAAAGAAAAAGCACATTGTTTTGTCCATAAAATAACACGATTGGTCCAGAAATACACGTTTAGCAACATTGTTAATGTTGAAATTGCACTATTGTAGCTGGAAACGGCGATTTTTATGGAGATATCTACATAGGCGTACAGAGGCCCATTATCAGCTACCAACGCTCCTGTGTCTCAATGGCACTTGTTGGTTAGCTAATCCAAGTTGATCCCTTTAAAAGGCTAATTGATCATTAGAAAACCCTTTTGCAATTATGTTAGCACAACTGAAAACTGTTGTTGTGATTAAATAAGCAATGAAACGGGCCTTCTTTAGACTAGTTGAGTATCTGGAGCATCAGCATTTGTGGGTTCAATTACAGGCTCAAAATGGCCAGAAACAAAGAACTTTCTTCTGAAATGTGTCAGTCTATTCTTGTTCTGAGAAATGAAGGCTATTCCAAGCGAGAAATTGCCAAGAAACTGAAGATCTCGTACAGCGCTGTGCACTACTCCCTTCACAGAACAGCACAAACTGGCTCTAACCAGAATAGAAAGAGGAGTGTGAGGCCCCGGTGCACAACTGAGCAAGAGGACAAGTACATTAGAGTGTCTAGTTTGAGAAACAAGAAGCCTCACAAGTTCTCAACTGGCAGCTTCATTAAATAGTACAGGATCCCGCAGGACGTTTGAGCTAACGTGCGCTAATGTGATTAGCATGAGGTTGTAAGTAACAAGAAAAATTCCCAGGACATAGATATATCTGATATGGGCAGAAAGCTTAAATTCTTGTTAATCTAACTGCACTGTCCAATTTACAGTAGCTATTACTGTGAATAAATACCATGCTATTGTTTGAGGAGAGTGCACAGTTATGAACTTGAAAATGTATTAATAAACCAATTAGGCACATTTGGGCAGACTTGATACAACATTTTGAACAGAAATGCAACGGTTCATTGAATCAGTCTGAAACTTTGCACATACACTGCTGCCATCTAGTGGCCAAAATCTAAATTGCGCCTAAACTGGAATAATACATTGTGGCCTTTCTCTTGCATTTCAAAGATGATCAACAAKAAAAAWTWAKSSKWMMTTTTTTCTTTGTATTGTCTTTCACCAGATCTAATGTGTTATATTCTCCTACAATTAATTTCACATTTCCACAAACTTAAAGTGTTTCATTTCAAATGGTATCAAGAATATGCATATTCTTGTTTCAGGTAATGAGCTACAAGCAGTTAGATTTGGGTATGTCATTTTCAGCAACAATTGAAAAAAAGGGTCCGATCCTACAACAAAATGTTGTTTTATTGCTGAGCGCTTTGTCTCTACCAGCCTATTGTGTCATACTCGCAAATACTTCACAATGTCAAATCAATTTAAATCAAATTGTTTTGGTCACATACACGTGTTTGGCAGATGTTATTGCGGGTGTAGTGAAATGCTTCTGCTTCTAGTTCCGACAGTGCAGCAATATCTAACTAGTAATATCTAACAATTCAAAACAAATACCTAATACACACAAATCTAAGTAAAGGAATGGAATTAAGAATATCTAAATATATGGAGGTGCAATGTCAGAGCGGCACAGACTAATAATGTTTACATATCTTGCATTACTCATCTCATATGTATATACTGTATTCTATACAGTCTACTGTATCTTGACTAGTATTCCATTTATTAAAGTGGCCAATGATTTCAAGTCTGTATATAGGCAGCAGGCTCTCTGTGCTAGTGATGTCTATTTAACAGTCTGATGGCCTTGAGATAGAAGCTGTTTTTCAGTCTCTTGGTCCCAGCTTTGATGCACCTGTACTGACCTCGCCTTCTGGATGATAGCAGGATGAACAGGCAGTGGCTCGGGTGGTTGTTGTCCTTAATTATCTTTTTGGCCTTCCTGTGACATCAGGTGCTGTAGGAGTCCTGGAGGGTAGGTAGTTTGTCCCTGGTGATGCGTTGTGCAGACCGCACCACCCTCTGGAGAGCCCTGCGGTTGTTGGCGGTGCAGTTGCCGTACCAGGCTGTGATACAGCCCGACAGGATGCTCTCAGTTGTGCATCTGTAAAAGTTTGTGAGGGTTTTAGGTGACAAGACAKATTTCTTAAGCCTCCTGAGGTTGAAGAGGCGCTGTTGTGCCTTCTTCACCACACTCTCTGTGTGGGTGGACCATTTCAGTCTGTCAGTGATATGTACGCCGAGGAACTTAAAACTTTACACCTTCTCCACTGTTGTCCTGTTGATGTGGATAGGGGGGGTGCGTCCTCTGCTTTTTCCTGAAGTCCACGATCATCTCCTTTGTTTTGTTGACGTTGAGTGAGAGGTTATTTTCCTGACACCACACTCCCAGAGCTTTCATCTCCTCCCTGTAGGCTGTCTCGTCGTTGTTGGTAATCAAGCCTTCTACTGTAGTGTAGTCTGCAAACTTGATGATTGAGTTGGATGCGTGCATGGCCAAACAGTCAAGGGTAAACATGGGTACATGGGTACAGGAGGGGGCTGAGCACACACCCTTGTGGGGCCCCTGTGTTGAGGATCAATGAAGTGTAGATATTGTTTCCTACCTTCACCATTTGGGGGCGGTCCGTCAGCAAGTCCAGGACCCAATTGCACAGGGCAGGGTTCAGACCCAGGGCCTCGAGCTTAATGGTGAGCTTGGAGGGTACTATGCTGTTGAATGCTGGGCTATAGTCAATGAACAGCATTCTTACATAGGTATTCCTCTTGTCCAGATGGGATAGGGAWGAATTTCTTTGTAGACTCTAGCCTTGAAATAATAMAAATAATATAAACTAAATAAGTCATTTTRGTTCCTTCTTAGGCTRCCTGTCTGGCTCCGGACCTATTTAGAGTGTTTATATGCTGTTTAATATGYCATGTAGRCTATTTGAAATGATAAGCACTTCTTACATTCACCTTTTCATGTTCATTAAAATATCATACTTTTCATTCAAATCATATGGTTTGGTTTCAATACTTTTAAACCAAAATGGTAGGTCCAGGTAGTCACAAAAATAGATGGGTGTTGGATAAATTGGGATTTTAATGAATGGAGCAAATTTGGAGTGGCAGTTGTTTGTCATGTGAGCGTGGAGGGGTTTTTAGTGGAGGGGTTGGAAAGAATGTGCAGCACTGGAGCAGAGCGTAAGCCGCTCTGTGAGCAATGAGCGGGATTTCCCCCAACTCTGCTCACATACTCTGGTGTGGTGTGTCTGCCGAATGTAGAGACAGTATCTCCAGCAGCAGTCTCCAGCAGCAGTCTCCAGCAGCAGTCTCCAGCAGTGCACAGTGTAACCCAACAGTCCTCCATGGCCAATTAGTACACAGAAGCAATATGACTTGGCACAATGATCGATTTATCTGACCCCACACATGTAGCATATGTAACATGTCACTGTGTCTGTCCCCTGTGTGCTGTGTGTGTGTATTTATAACATGTCAGAGTGTAAGCTATATTAATACATCAGCTAACATGCTATAGTTGACCCTGGCATCCTCTTAAGGGATCTCACTGTGACTCTGGTGCTATAACAGCTTGTCTGCTATAAGAGATGGCCATACTAGAAGCAACTTAATTAGCAGTATTGTCGTCAGAAATAATGACAAAGTACTTTGCTCTATTATTAACTAATTAAGGTTTAAGGTATTAAGGTTTATGGATGAAATGGTATTTGCAGCTACTTCTGTCCTGTCCTGTAGGGACAGGTAGTTGTGATTGTGACAGTATAGAGGGCTCTGTGTGTTATTTTAACCAGCTCTCCCACAGAGACTATGATCAGACCCCTGGGTTGAAAACAGCACTCCCCGTCTCTCTCTCTCTTTTTCTGGGAGGCTTCAGGGACCAGGGAGACAGGGAGAGACAGAGAAGGAGTGGAAAGGGAAAGAGAGGAGAGAGTGAAGATAGGGGGAGTTGAGTGGGTAGGAGACCGAGGAGGAGGAGGATGGCTATCAGAGAGTTAAGGTGTAATTGTGTTGGGCAACTCTCTCTCTCTCCATCTCTCTTGCTCCATCTCTCCCTCTCTTCTTCCCTCCTTTATTCCATCCCAGTGACTGCTGTTCTACAGATCTTTCAGTCACAGTAATCACTGCACCTATAGACAGACATCCATTTAACTGCAGCTACTGTAGCATGGTTCGATGCAGTACCACACATAGGAGTCACACTGTGTGCTTGAGTGGAACACTAAAGTGTATTCTGACATTAACTTGTGTGAGATCCTTTCAGATTCACAGCTCCAACATGTAGAAACACTTTTCTGTAGCTATATACAGGTAACTGACAAAATAATGGAAACTTGAGTAAATGAGTGATACAACGTGTATTGAAAGMAGGTGCTTCCACACAGGTGTGGTTCCTGAGTTAATTAAGCAATTAAAACCTCTACAGGATCGGTGTCCCGACCTCGGATCAGTTGAGATAATGTAGGCTAATGTGATTAGCATGAGGTTGTAAGATTATTTTTTTTAAAGTCAAAATAGAACATAATAAAAAGTACACTTCAATGACACTAAGTGCCAGTGTTTTTACAACAAATGCCGGTTTGCCTGAGGCTGATGCGGCTCAGGTGTTTGTACACATGCATATACACACACTCTCATTCAAATAAACACATACAAGAACACACATACATGTAATAGTGCCAGACATGCACACAAACATATACAGTTGGCATTGCTGTTATGATTTTAGTTGTCCTTGATGTCCTTTGTTTTAAATGTATTATTTTGTTTAATTATTTTTTTGCATTGTTGTTTGCTGTTTTCTTCTGTCTTTTCCTTTTTTCTCTTTAGTTCATTCTCTTGGTTGTTGGTGCATTGGGGGGTTCTTGGGGGTGGGGAATGGAATTAATTGTATTTTCTATTTTTTATTTTTCTTCCTGGGGGGGGATGGTGGGAGATCTCGAATGGTTGAGAGACAGCTATTGGGGAACTGTGGGGGGGGATCTTGGAGGGTTCGTGTTCACGTTTTTTGGCCTGGTGGTAGATCGGTCAACGTGCCCTTGAGCAGGGCATTGACCCTGGATGCTTCTGTGTGTCACTCTGAATGGGAATCTGTTGGATGACTGGTATGATGTAGTTGTTGAGCGGCTTCACTGCAAGTATATTGTATGTTTCGAATATTCAATACATTTAAAAAAGAAAAAGAAGAAAAAAAGAAACAAAAACAATTCTCAGGACATAGACATCTGATATGAGCAGAAAGCTTCAATTCTTGTTCATCTAACTGCACTGTCCAATTTACAGTAGCTATTACAGTGAAAGAATACCATGCAATTGTTTGAGGAGAGTGCACAATTATGAACTGTGGGTGGAATGTTATTTATATTTTTCATAATTTCATCATCAATAAAGTTTTTTTTTTTTAAACACACAAACATCTGTTGTTTCTATGTCACAGTTTTGTTATATTTCAGTCTTCTTTGATGTATATAAAGTGTAATATTGGGATGCAAACTCAAAATTGTATACATTTCAACTCTATATCTATATCTCTATATCTTGCGAGGTCGCAGTTGTAAATGAGAATTTGTTCTCAACTAGCCTACCTGGTTAAATAAAGGTGAAATAAAAAAATAAAAAATGGTACAGGTGTCTTCTTTTTTAAGCCCATAACCATGTGTTTGAGGTGTAAACTTTGTTTCAAAGTAGAGTAGTTTAAGACACTCTGATTTAGTAAAAGGTTTAAGACACTTTATGTTGTTGTTTCCTTTATTTTGGCAGTTACCTGTAGGTCTATAGAATTATGTATGACTTCAATCTCTTTCAGATCAACTGGCCAATGTAATACACAGTCTCCCGCTCTCAACCCACTGAGCCTTCTCTAAAACACATTTGTTTTGGGGATATAAAAGTGAAAGACTTTGTGGTAGGATCAATACTTGGTTGCTCTATGTGGCTGTGTGTATGTGTCTCTGGGGGAGTCTGTGGTGTGAACCTGAGGAGGAGGAGGAGGAGGGTGAATCGGAGGGGAAAGGCATATCTGCCATCTCTCCAAATCTCACACATCAATAAAGTAGAGTTACATGTACTGTATTTCACAGTTTGTCATCATGTCACTCCTCAGAGCACTTTCCATCTCTTTCTCTCACTACCCCTCTGTGGCTCTCTCCACTTTCCATTTGCTCCCTCTCTCTTTCTCTTTCTGTCTCTCCCCTCAGGGATGGTGCCTGTGGCTCTCTCCTCTTTAAATCTGTCTCACAGACTTTCTCTCTCTCTCCACCGCTCTTCCTCTCTCCTCTCTCTAAAAGCTTAGGGATTTGAGGCTAACCCCTGCAGTATTAGCGCCTGTTGACTCGAGGTGATAGGAGGCACTTGGTCGGAGGCGATGGAAAAACCGTGTTGTGCCCTGGCTGTCCCCTCACACTAACACATACACACACATGCACACACAAATGTGGATCTTGAGCAACCTGTCTGGTCCACAAGGTCTTTGCCCCTAGTGGCCGGTTGTTACGTCATCTCCCGATGTCTTGAGTACCTGGACGGATGTTGAATTTCGCCTTGGATCTTGAGCGACCTGGCTGCACACACATGCAGAAACACACCAGTGCTAATTCTGTRGGCTATTTTAGATTTAGTTTTAGTCTTAGTCTTTATGACTAAAATACCTTTAAGTCTTAGCCACATTTGAGTTATTTTATCCCTCTTAGTTTTAGTTATTATCAGTCAACTAAAATTATGGAAAATGTTTGTGTAGATTTAGTCAGTAATTTTAGTCACATATTAGTCAGTGCATTTTTTTCCATTAAATAATGAATATTTACCTTTAATTAACTTKCATCATGTGCACACTCAGCCTTGTCCAACGAAGCCTACTACCCCCTCATATAGCTGGCACATTGCTATTGTGGCAGCCATGATTTACTGTAGGCTACAAAGCCTTGGCTACAAGCTAAACAATTTAGGGACACAGCTGTTTTCTCCCCATCATAACCTTGGGATGGGGGTAAATTAGTGATTGCCTTAAGAGGAGAATCTGACTTTTCCAAAAATGACAGAAATATATATTTTAAAAAATATATTTAAAAAATTTAAGGGGTGGATCAGCTTAATATTGCGGAAAGAATGTTGCTTCCATCAATGTAATTGTCTGCATAATTTCCAATCCCCCATATATTTTTGGGGTAAATATACAGTGGGGAGAACAAGTATTTGATACACTGCCGATTTTGCAGGTTTTCCTACTTACAAAGCATGTAGAGGTCTGTAATTTTTATCATAGGTACACTTCAACTGTGAGAGACGGAATTGTGTGGTAGTGTTTAGGGAATCTATGGTGGCCTGAATCGGTCTCAATTAGAGACAGCTGGTTTCTGTTGTCTCTAATTGGCAACCATATTAAGGCTGCCATAGGCTTTGGCTGTTGTGGGTCATTGTATATGTATATGTCGACGTAAGTAGTTGTGTGTGCACTTGCGTTTTAGGTTTCACGATCGTTTGTTGTTTGGTTAGTGTGTTAAGTGTTTACGTGTTCATCTTGTCGTTATAAATTAAAGAAGATGTATTCAAGTCATGTTGCCCTTGGTCCTCTCTTTCACGTCAACACGATCGTGACATTAGGGACTCTTCTCCAGGTTCATCTCTCTGTTGGTGATGCTTTGTTATGGAAGGTATGGGAATCGCTTGCTTTTAGGTGGTTGTATAATTTAACGTCTCTTTTCTGGATTTTGATAATTAGCGGGTATCGGCCCTAATTCTGCTCAGCATGCATTATAAATTTCACCTTTATTTAACCAGGTAGGCCAGTTGAGAACAAGTTCTCATTCACAACTGCGACCTGGCCAAGATAAAGCAAAAGCAGTGCGACACAAACAACCAGTCATTTGGCAGCAAGGAACTGGAAGGAAAGGCGGTGCCAAATGAGGAATTGGTTTTGGGGGTGACCAGTGAAATATACCCGCTGGAGCGCGTGCTACGGTGTGGTGCTGCTATGGTGACCAGTGAGCTGAGATAAGGCGGGGCTTTACCTAGCAAAGACTTATAGATGACCTGGAGCCAGTGGATTTTGGCAACGAATATGAAGCGGGGGCCAACCAACGTGAGCATACAGTCGCTTGTGTGGTAGTATATGGGGCTTTGGTGAGAAAAATGGATGGCACTGTGATAGACTACAGAGTAAGTGATGCTAGACGGGCGGGCAGGTTGCCAGGCAGCGATCGGTTGAAGAGCATTGCATTTAGTTTTATTTGCATTTAAGAGCAGTTGGAAGCCACAGAAGGAGTGTTGTATGGCTTGTCTGGAGGTTAGTTAAACACTGTCCAAAGAACGGGCCAGACGGTATACAGAATGGTGTCGTCTGCGTAGAGGTGGATCAGAGAATCACCAAGCAGCAAGAGCAACATCAATGATGAATGCAGAGAAAAGAGTCGACCTGAGAATTGAACCCTGTGGCACCCACATAGAGACTGCCAGAGGTCCGGACAACAGGCCCTCCGATTTGACACACTGAACTTTGTCTGAGAAAGTAGTTGGTGAACCAGGCGAGGCAGTCATTTGAGAGACCAAGGCTGTTGAGTCTGCGATAAGAATGTAGTGATTTATTGAGCACGGAGGATATTTTGCTGAATTCTTATGCGGAGTCTCATTTTAGTTTTGTCCCATTTTGTGAATTCTTGGTTGGTGAGCGGACCCCCATACCTCACAAACCATAAAGGCCAATGGGTTCTACAACTGATTCAAGTAAACTCAGCAAAAAAAGAAACGTTCTCATTTTCAGGACCCTGTCTTTCAAAAACAATTAGTAAAATTCCAAATAACTTCACAGATCTTCATTGTAAATGGTTTAAACACTGTTCCATGATTGTTCAATAAACCATAAACAATTAATGAACATGCACCTGTGGAACGGTCGTCAAGACACTAACAGCTTACAGACGGTAGACAATTTAGGTCACAGTTAGGAAAACTTTAGGACACTAAAGAGGCCTTTCTACCTGACTTCTGAAAAACACAAAAAGAAAAATGCCCAGGGTCCCTGCTCATCTGCGTGAATGTGCCTTATGCATGCTGCAAGGAGGCATGAGGACTGCAGATGTGGCCAGGGCAATAAATTGCAATGTCCGTACTGTGAGACACATAAGACAGCGCTACAGGGAACAGGATCCTTGCAGTGGCAGACCATGTTTGACCTCTCTTGGATAGGGGGCATATTTTGAATTGTGGATGAATGAGGTGCCCCA
>NW_019943255.1:70373-87311 GCF_002910315.2 Salvelinus sp. IW2-2015 | reverse complement strand
CCTAACAGAAATCCAGAAAATCACATTGTATGTTTTTAAGTAATTCATTAGCATTTTATTGCATGACATAAGTATTTGATACATCAGAAAAGCAGAACTTAATATTTGGTACAGAAACCTTTGTTTGCAATTACAGAGATCATACGTTTCCTGTAGTTCTTGACCAGGTTTGCACACACTGCAGCAGGGATTTTGGCCCACTCCTCCATACAGACCTTCTCCAGAACCTTCAGGTTTCGGGGCTGTCGCTGGGCAATACGGACTTTCAGTCCCTCCAAAAGTTTTCTATTGGGTTCAGGTCTGGAAACTGGCTAGGCCACTCCAGGACCTTGAGATGCTTCTTACGGAGCCACCCTTAGTTGCCCGTTGTCTGTGGCGGTCTCGGTTGTATGACTGGAAGAGGCCCAGTGGAGTGGAGAGTGGAGTGGGCGAGTGGAGTTTAGACCAAAAAGCTCTATTTTTGTCTCATCAGACCACATGATCTTCTCCCATTCCTCCTCTGGATCATCCAGATGGTCATTGGCAAACTTCAGACGGGCCTGGACATGCGCTGGCTTGAGCAGGGGGACCTTGCGTGCGCTGCAGGATTTAATCCATGACGGCGTAGTGTGTTACTAATGGTTTTCTGAGACTGTGTCCCAGCTCTCTTCAGGTCATTGACCAGGTCCTGCCGTGTAGTTCTGGGCTGATCCCTCACCTTCCTCATGATCATTGATGCCCCACGAGGTGAGATCTTGCATGGAGCCCCAGAACGAGGGTGATTGACCGTCATCTTCAACTTCTTCCATTTTCTAATAATTGCGCCAACAGTTGTTGCCTTTCACCAAGCTGCTTGCCTATTTTCCTGTAGCCCATCCCAGCCTTGTGCAGGTCTACAATTTTATCCCTGATGTCCTTACACAGCTCTCTGGTCTTGCCATTGTGGAGAGGTTGGAGTCTGTTTGATTGAGTGTGTGGACAGGTGTGCTTTTATACAGGTAACGAGTTCAAACAGGTGCAGTTAATACAGGTAATGAGTGAGAAACAGGAGGGCTTCTTAAGGAAAAACTAACAGGTCTGTGAGAGCCGAATCTTACTGGTTGGTAGGTGATCTAATACTTATGTCATGCATTAAATCCAAATTAATTACTTAAAATCATACAATGTGATTTTCTTTTTTTTTTGATTCCGTCTCTCACAGTTGAAGTGTACCTATGATAAAATTACAGACCTCTACATGCTTTGTAAGTAGGAAAACCTGCAAAATCGGCAGTGTATCAAATACTTGTTCTCCCCACTGTATATATCCATACACGCATGCATACATATACACATATATACATACACATATCTATATGACATACATACTTTTTTAAAGAATCAACCTTTATTGTATTCCCCGCAAACCCTACCACCGATCCCCAATTGGGAGTAAACATAAATGACAGAAATATTACTGTACTCCTAATATTCAACAAATAGCATTAATATTTCCAATTGGGAAAAAACAACCGCACTTGCATTTGCGGACCGTGGGAGCCAGCAACCAGATGAAAAAGCAGTCACACGGGGAAAATATAGCTTTTAATGCCGATCAAAGCAAAATAGTCTACATGAAAGGGATGTTTCTAGTTTCGGTGCATCAGTTCAAAAGATTGACGAGTGACTGAAGTGACCGCCTGGGAGCTGTTTGGAGAGCCGGGCCAGATCAGCTCAATCAGACCACGCAACTGAAAGGTTCATTCTGTCAAGAGAGGATTGCTGTTAAATATTCTGCAAAGGCATGCATGCTTATGATTGGACTTAAACAGATTATATGGACCTTCATGGTCAAAATGAATGTCCGTTAGTCTCGTGGAATTTTCATAAAATGTTCATCTAGTCACATTTTCATCAACTAAAATGAAAACTATTTTTTACAGTTATCGTTTTTTTCCCATGTCATCGCATCTCGTTATCATCATTAGTTTTTGTCAGGAAAAATAGGTTGGTTGACAAATATTTTTTGTCAAAGAGTTATTTTGGGGCGCAATTTTACACACACACACACACACACACACACACACACACAGAAACACACACACACACACACACACACACACACACACACACACCACACACACACACACACACACACACACACACACACACACACACACACACAGAATGTCACAGAGAGCAGAGCAATCTTCTGCATGGTAGGTCACCAGGACCCTTAGGACCCCTTCTGCTCTGTGGCCGTCTAGATATTGCCCGCCTCAAAAAAATTTGAACAGTCAGGGATCGAGAGCGCTCAAGCACTCAGAGGTCCCCAGAGTAATAATAGAAACAGCGTTACACACAAAACACAACAGATGCAGAAGGTCAGAAACTGGACATAACCAAAGTCACGCTCCATTGAACCCCTAGATCAAACCCTGTTCTCATGAGTTGAACTGTTATTTAGACGAAGTCTGTCATGTCGCCATGTTTAACACAATAGGCAGCTTAAGGTTGAAAACAAACCAGACAGGAATTAATGACAGTCATTATGCTGCAGCACAAACTACTCACCTTCTAAACTGCGTCATTCCACTATTTGACCCTAATTAAAGCACAAGTACAGCTAGGCTGCAGCTCTATATGATATATTTTCTCCTGGTGGAAGACTTCTGACAGACTGCTTTTAAACACCGAGTGTGTGTGTGGTGTGTTGTGTGTATTAGATCTCTCAGCTCCTCTTTAATCGTTTATGACTGTAGCTGGAGGCTGTTTGGCAAAACATTTGCGTCCGTTTAGTGCCTTAAATTAGCTGTGATCCCTCCTCCATACACACAACACACACACACACACACACACACACACAACACACACACACACACACACACACACACACACACACACACACACACACACCACACACACACACACCACACACACACACACACACACACACACCACACACACACACACACACACACACACACACACACACACACACACACACACACACACACACAAGTCTGACCTGACTAATGCGTCCAAACACCATAATACGCGACTGAGTACGTGCGGACATGGCTGTTAAATTTCACTTCGCTTTCCCCTTCCTGCAAGGAGTTCCAAGCTCCATATCTCTATGACGATTGAAGAGGGAGAGAGAGCAAGGTTTTTATGTTGAAGGTAAAAGCGTTTTAAATAGTTCTCTCTCTCTCTCAATTAAATTTCAAGGCACTTTATTGACATGGGAAACATATGTGTAACATTGCCAAAGCAAGTGAAGTAGATAATATACAAAAGTGAATAAACAATAAAAATGAGCAGTAAAATTACACTCACAGAGAATTCCAATAAGGAAGATTAAAGACATTTACTACAATGTCAGTTAATATGTATATATACAAGCATCTGTAATTACGTTGCAAAATGGTTAAAGTCAAAAAGGGGAGAAATAAATAAACTAAATTATGGGTTTATTTACAATAGGTGTTTGTTTCTTCTACTAGTTGCCCTTTCTTGTGGCAACAGGTCAAAATCTTGCTGCTGTTGATGCCACACTGTGGTATTCACCACAATAGATATTGGGAGTTTATCAAAATCGGGTTTGTTTATCGAATTATCTTGGATTCTGTGTTAATCTGAGGAAATATTGTGTCTTTGATATGGTCATACATTGCATGAGGTTAGAAGTGCCAGCTCAGTTTCCACCTAGTTTTGTGGGCAGTGTGCACATAGCCTGTCTTCTCTTGAGAGCCAGGTCTGGCCTACGGCGGCCTTTCTCAATAGCAAGGGCTATGCTCACTGAGTCTTGTACATAGTTTTTCTCATGATTTGGTTGGGTTTAATTGTGTTGCTGTCCTGGGGCTCTGTAGGCTCTGTTTGGTTTTGTGAACAGAGCCCCAGGACCAGCTTGCTTTAGGGGACTCTTTCTCCAGGCTTCATCTCTCTGTACTCTTGGTGATGGCTTTGTTGAATATGGAAGTATTTTATGTGGTATCGACTGCTTTTAAGGTGGTTGTATAATTTAACGTCTCTTTTCTGGATTTTGAAATTACGGGTATCGGCCTATGTAAACTGCCTGTTACTCAGGCCCAGAAGCTAGGATATGCATATGCATGGTAGTATTGGATAGAAAACACTCTAAAGTTTCCAAAACTGTTCAAATAATGTCTGTGGGTATAACGGAACTGATATGGCAGGCAAAAACCTGAGGAAAATCCTTCCAGGAAGTGGCATTCTTTTGAATTGAGTGTTTTTCCATTGAAAGCCTAACCACCATATAAATGGATGGGACCTAGATTGCAGTTCCTATGGCTTCCACTAGATGTCAACAGTCTTTAGACATTGTTTCAGGCTTTTATTCTGAAAATGAGTAAGAATGGCAACATTTTCTGAGTGGTTGGTCGAATGAACCAGAGCTTTTTACGCGCGTGACCGAGAGCGCACCCTCCGTTCTTTTTCCTTTGTATTGAATARGCTATTGTCCGGTTGAAATATTATCGATTATAAAGACAATAGACAACCTGAGGATTAATAAAAAACATAGTTTGACATGTTTCGACGAACCTTACCTATTTGGATCTATTCGTCTGCCTGTTGTGACCGCCTTTGAGCCAGTGGATTACTGAACAAAACGCTCCAACAAAACTGAGTTTTTTGGATATAAAGAGGGACTTTATGGAACAAAACGAACATTTATTGTGTAACATGGAGTCTTGTGAGTGCAACCATATGAAGATCAACAAAGGTATGTGATTAATGTGTTCAACCTTCCAAAGTTCTCCCATGTCACCCCGCTCTTCCGCGCACTCCACTGGCTTCCAGTCAAAGCTTGCATCATCTTCAAGACCCTGGTGCTTGCCTATGGAGCATCAAGGGGAACTTCCCCTCCTTACCTTCAGGCTATGCTCAAACCCTACATCCCATCCAAGAGGCATTGGTAACAACCTGGTAGCAGCCTGGCAGCAACATGGTAACAACCTGGTAGAAACCTGGTAACAACAGTCAATCAAGTGGGTCTGAGAGCTCCTCTTCAGGAAAATGACACTAACAGCCAGCTGCAGAGAGAGAGAGAGACAGAGAGTCACCGGAACGTTTTGATGAATAAACTTTGTCTGACACTATGATGGGAGCTGACCTTTCTAAGATGAAAGACTTGGAAAAGACGGAGATGGAGAGCGAGACGGGACTCCGAGCTACGGGACACCGAGCTACGGACCTCCGCGGGGGAGGTCTGAGTGACAGACAGAGAGAGTCTGTGGAGAGCAAGAGAGAGAGAGAGAGTCTGTGGAGAGTGAGAGAGAGAGGGAGAGAGACAGAGAGAGTCTGTGGAGAGCAAGAGAGAGAGAGAGAGGGTGGTGGGTGTATAGAGTGTAGAGAGCGTAGAGGTCCTTTTGAAATATTATCATTTTAATACAGTATCAATAAGTAACATAGTACTTGTTTGAATTGTTGCACTGTCAAAGAATAAACCCTGTGGTGCAGTGTCAGAGAGAGAGAGAGTATCAGAGAAAATAAGTCGTCAGTCAATGACAGCACAGCAGGAGTGGGACATCTGTGTGTGGCATATGTCACTGTGACCACTTAACATCAGTCACTCAGACAGCTGTCTTCAGAACTGCACTGTAACAGATAGGAGGGAGGGAGGGAGGGAGGGAGGGAGGGAGGGAGGGAGGAGGAGGAGGGAGAGGGAGGGAGGGGCACACATACGCCCAGGCCGTAAGCAGGCAAACAGGCCCAACCCCCACTCTTACACTAGCCCAAGCCAATGGCACGTACCAGATGCTCAGCAGGCTCTGCTCACACTTACTAGTCTGAGACCAAATCACACGACTAACAACACTGGACACTTTATGGAACACAAAGCCTTCCCTATCTCATCCTGGAATATCCAAGGCCTGAGGTCATCTGCCTTTGGCCTAAAGAGCAGGAACCTGGACTTCACCAAATAAATCAGAAATACAGACATTGTCATCCTCCAAGAAAGATGGTATAGAGGAGATGGACCCACTGGTTTCCCTTTAGGTTACAGAGAGCTGGTAGTCCCATCCACCAAACTACCAGGAATAAAACAGGCAAGGGACTCAGTGCTCAATGCTATAGATGGAAGGAAAGTAGTATGAAAATCTACCAAAAAACAACTAGGCTACAACAAATTCAATCCCTTTTAGACAACTTGCTGGACAAAACGTTTCACTGTAATAGTGAAGGTGTAAACTTGGCAGTAGAAAATCTAAACAGTATATTTGACCTCTCAGCTTCCCTATCAAATCTAAAAATGTCAAGCAGAAAACCTAAGAAAATTAACAACAATGACAAATGGTTTGATGAAGAATGCAAAAACCTAAGAAAGAAATTGAGAAACCTATCCAACCAAAAACATAGAGACCCAGAAAATCTGAGCCTACGCCGTCACTAAGGTGAATCACTAAAACAATACAGAAATACACTACGGAAAAAGAAAGAACAGCACGTCAGAAATCAGCTCAATGTAATTGAAGAATCCATTGACTCTAATCACTTCTGGGAACACTGGAAAAAACGAACCAAACAACAACACGAAGAGTTATCTATCCAAAACGGAGATGTATGGATAAACCACTTCTCCAATATTTTTGACCCTACACAAATCTTAGAATAAACTATTCAAGACTACCAGAACCCACTGGATTCRCCAATTACAATAAATGACCTACAGGACAAAATACAAACCCTCCAACCCAAAAAGACCTGTGGTGTTGATGGTATCCTAAATTAAATGATAAAATATACAGACCACAAATTCCAATTGGCTATACTTAAACTCTTTAACATCAGCCTTAGCTCTGGCATCTTCCCCAATATTTGAAACCAAGGACTGATCACCCCAATCCACAAAAGTGGAGACAAATTTGACCTCAATAACTGCCGTGGGATATGCGTCAACAGCATCCTTGGGAAAATCCTCTGCATAATCATTAACAGCTGACTAGTACATTTCCTCAGTGAAAACAATGTACTGAGCAAATGTCAAATTGGCTTTTTACTAAATTACCGTACGACAGACCACGTATTCACCCTGCACATCCCTTCACACCTTAATTAACAAACAAACAAACCAAAACAAAGGCAAAGTCTTCTCATGCTTTGTTGATTTCAAAAAAGCTTTTGACTCAATTTGGCATGAGGGTCTGCTATACAAATTGATGGAAAGTGGTTTTGGGGGGAAAACATACAACATTATAAAATCCATGTACACAAACAACAAGTGTGTGATTAAAATTTGCAAGAAATACACACATTTCTTTCTACCGGGCCGTGGGGTGTGACAGGGATGCAGCTTAAGCCCCACCCTCTTCAACATATATATCAATGAATTGGTGAGGGCACTAAAACAGTCTGCAGCACCCAGCCTCACCCTACTAGAATCCGAAGTCAAATGTCTACTGTTTGCTGATGATCTGGTGCTTCTGTCACCAACCAAGGAGGACCTACAGCAGCACCTAGATCTACTGCACAGATTCTGTCAGACCTGGGCCCTGACAGTAAATCTCGGTAAGACAAAAATAATGGTGTTCCAAAAAGGTCCAGTCGCCAGGACCACAAACACAAATTCCATCTAGAGCACACAAAAAACGATACATACCTCGGCCTAAACATCAGCGCCACAGGTAACTTCCACAAAGCTGTGAACGATCTGAGAGACAATGCAAGAAGGGCCTTCAATACCATCAAAGGGAACATAAAATTCGACATATCAATTAGGTCCATTCACCAACCAAGCTTCACAAAATGGGACAAACACCAAATTGAGACTCTACATGCAAAATTCTGCAAAAATTTCCTCAGTGTACAACGTAAAACACCAAATAATGCATGCAGAGCAGAATTAGGCCGATACCCGATGATTATCAAAATCCCGAAAAGGGCTGGTGAAGAGAGAGAGAGAGAGAAACTTTGGCAGAAAGAGAGTAACACTCAGTTCCACAATCTTGGTAACACTCAGTGAGTAACACTCAGACTCACAATCTTGATTCAGAACAGAGCTCCTGTAACCTTATTCACCCTCTTTTCCTACTTCCCTCCTCCTACTCTCCTCCTCTCTATCCCTCCTTCCCTATCCTCCTGCTAGTCCCTCCACTGAGAGAGAGGGAGGTGCGCCATCTGACGTAGGACAGTGGGGGTGGGGTCAATTCAGACAGTGAATGAAGGAGGGAAGTCCCTTTCTGAATTTACTGAATAGAAAACTGGATTGACTCCAACCCTGAACCCAACTCCTACACAGACTGTCTGTCTGTCTGTATCTAAGTCTGACTGCATATCATAAATCCATAGAGTAGATGAAACAGCTCCAGCAGCACATGACTCACACACTTCATATCTAAAAAAGTATGTTTTATTGTCACATACACCGGATAGGTGCAGTGAAATGTGTTGATTTACAGGGTCAGCCATAGAAGTACGGTGCCCCGGAGCAGATTTTTCACCCTAGGTATTCGAAGCAGCAACCTTTTGGTTACTGCCCAATGCTTTAACAGCTAGGCTACCTGCTGCCCCATCTATCTATCAGGCCTTTTATGTTGTCTCCGTTGTTTGTTGTTTGATGTGGTTTCTCTGCCTAAACTTGCCTTATTTGCAGACGTTGTGTGTGTGGTGTGTGGTGTGTGTGTGTGTGTGTGTGTGTGTTTGTGTTGTGTGTGTGTGTGTGTGCTGTGTGTGTGTGTGTGTGTGGTGTGGTTGTGTTGTGTGTGGTGTGTGGTGTGTGGTGTGTGTGTGTGTTGTGTGTGTGTGTGTGTGTTGGCCTCATTCAGCTGCCACTCATCTAGCTCTAGGAACACACACGGAGAGTGGCAGAGCGGGAGAGAAGGGTAGAGAGGGAGAGGAGGAGAGGAGGAGTGGGAAGACTAGAGAGAGAGATGAACACACACACTCGGCCAGGAGGCATGGGCTGTCTAGCTGACTACCAGCCTCTGGATCCCCTCGTCTGTAAGCAGCGCCACAGCCGGCCGTTTTTCAAGTTTAGCTGCCGAGCTCTCTCTCTCTCTCTCTTCAATTCAAGTATTTTTTGACATGGGAAACGTATGTTTACATTGCCAAAGCAAGTGAAATAGATAATAAACAACAGTGAAATAAACAATATAAAATAAAATGACACAGTAAACATACACTCACAAATGTTCCAAGGGAATAGACATTTCACATGTCATATTATGGCCTATATATAGGTGCTTTGTAACTATGTGCAAATAGTTATAGTAGAAAAGGGAAAATAAATAAACATAAATATGAGTTGTATTTACAATGGTGTTGTTCTTCACTGGTTGCCCTGTGTGGCAACAGGTCACAAATCTTCGTGTTGTGATGGCACACTGTGTATTTAACTCAATAGATATGGGGAGTTTTGTGGGCAGTGTGCACATAGCCTGTCTTCGAGAGAGCCAGGTCTGCCTATGGCGGCCTCTCTCAATTGCAAGCTATGCTCACTGAGTCTGTACATAGTCAAAGCTTTCCTTAATTGTGGAATCGGTTCACAGTGGTCATTCTAGTTTCCTCAGTTTTTTTGTTAATTCTTTCACTTGTTGTTTTCTCTGATTTGTTGGGTCTCTCTTTCTCTGTGTGTGTGTGTGTGTGTGTGTGTGTGTGTGTGTGTGTGGTGTGTGTGTGTGTGTGCTGTGTGTGTGTGTGTGTGGTGTGTGTGTGTGTGTGTGTGTGTGTGTGTGTGTGTGTGTGTGTGTGTGTGTGTTGTGTGTGTGTGTGTGTGTGTGGTGTGTGGTTGTGTGTGTGTGTGGTGTGTGTGTGTGTGTGTGTGTTGTGTGTAGCTGCTGGGTCTGTCTGAAGGTAGGGTTTGGGGAATCACTTAACTTCTTTCACTAGCTGTTATTCTGCGATCAGCCAGAGGGGGAGAGGGACACACAGGGAAAGAGAGAAGGATCTGAAGAGACTCTGAGAGGATTGTCTCTCTTGCTCTCAGATACAAACACACACACAAGACACTGTCAAAATGCTTTCAATTGCTGTGGGTTTTGTACACAAAAACTCAAACACAGGATGCAGTCAACAGCAGTATCATAGCAACCATGTAATGGAGGATGCAGACTATGTGTCCGTGTGCGTGTATCTTTTAGTGATGGCTGTAAACAATGTGGAAAAGGTCATTCAGCTCGGTATGAATAGCAGGTACTGTAGTGATATTTGTCACACTTCAGTCTGATTGGCTATTGAGTTTCAGCCTTCTTGATTTTTATATTGTTTTCTGGCTACAACACAACCTCCAAAGAAAATGGAGACATTTGACTAATAAGGTGCTTTGAAGGTGTTTCACACGGAGTGTGTGTGTGTGTGTGTTTGTGTGTGTGTGTATAATTTTGTTGCAGGGTGAAAAGCTCTTGATGGGGTATGATATGATTCATCCTTCTGACAACATAATCTAATATTAACTCCTTCTGAACACTGGCTCAGTTGGCTGCCACAGAGATTACATCCCAAATGGCACCCTATTCCTTTTATAGTGCACTACTTTTGACCAGGACCCATAGGGCTCTGGTCAAAAGTAGTGCACTATATAGGAAATAAGATTCCATTTGGGACACACACAGACAGTCCATGGTATTTCCATACACATACAGGGTTGAATCATAATATACCACAGTATATATCTGTCTCTCTCTCTCTCTGAGTACATTCAACAGTCCATTCCAACCCGCTCTGGTTTATAGATGCAGCCACAACAACCAAGCAACCGTGGTACGACTGGTAATGATCCATGGAAAACATAGGTCTCTCTCCTCTCTCTACCATTTTTCTCTCTCTCCCTCACGTTTTTATGTCAGTCCATCTTCATATGGTTGACAGTAAGTATTGCTCTGTAGAGAGATATTACTGAACTATACTGGTTGCTCTTGCCGTGAATATAATTAAACATTCTATTAAATAAGAAATAACAGCATGGATACTGTTAAAACCTACTATATAAATATCCCTGGGCTCCTCTATCTGTATAGAATAGCTCAGTGGGTAAGAGCAACGTGATGGCAACGCCAGGGTTGTGGGTTTGATTCCCGGAAGGCCATAGTGAAGAGAGACTGACAGGGCTTTGTCTGTATGTCAGTCATGGACTCCCTCCTCTCTCTCTTACACACAGACAGATTTCCCCTCTCCTTTGAAGAGAGTGCTATATGTGATGATACAGTCTCTTCTCTGGAAAAGAGGATTGAAGTGTGGAGAGAAAACCCTCTCCTCCTGACCCATCTCTCTCCTTCCCAGTAGCAGTGTGTGGCTAAAATCACTTGGGAAGAAGAATGCATATTACAACCTATATGTTGTGATTATTGCTTTGTCTGCTCTATAACCTGTTAGTTCATATGCCTTGACACCGTGATATATAYGCCTAAAGGCTGAGCCAATAAGAAGACACAGTGGAAGAATACATTCAACATCACCTTTGTTTCATCACAAAACCGGAGAGCAACATCTGTCCACTAAACATATTGCAAGTAACAAACAGTTACATGACCTACAGCGTGGTCAAGCAAGTTCATGTTTTCGACATTTCCGGACTACTAAAGGTACCGCAAGTTTCAAAGAAAACAGGCGCTGCCTCCACTATTTCAACTTCAACATTAACTTCAACATTTCAACATAATTTCATCACCCATGCTTAGACTAATACAGTGATAATTGAAAGATACCAGTTCAATCTACGTAAGCTAAGTATGATGTGGCTGTCCATGGTACTGATTTCTCTCTCTGTGTTGTGTGTGTGTGTGTGTGTGTGTGCTGTGTGTGTGTGTGTGTGTGTGTGTGTGTGTGTGGTGTGTGTGTGTGGGTGTGTGTGTGTGTGTGTTGTGTTGTGGTGTGTGTGTGTGTGTGTGTTGTGTGGTGTGTGTGGTGTGTGTGTGTGTGTGTGTGTGTGTGTGTTGTGTGTGAGTAGTGTAGTGTTATGTTGTGTGTGTGCACTCCGCTAGCTTAAAGTGGCTAAACATCCTCTCTCACCTGGACAGGTGAGTGGTTAGTTGTCAATCCGCACCAGGTTGGAGTTGGTAAATGGACTAACAAATGTGGCCAGGTAAGACATATATAATTACTATGTCTTACACACACAGATTGTTGAATTGAACTTCCATCCTCACATCAAGAGTCAAGTTGGACACCATTGTCTGAATTCATTATTGGTTGGAATATTAGAAATCATCCAGTTAATATTAACATGGTGTTTTACGAACACGTTACGTCTGGCACTTTTAAATTTCGGAACCTTTTTGTGAATTGTCATTTTTCAGAAACTCTAGACACAAACTCACAACCAAGTTGATCAAAAATGCACATTTTCAAAACTCTAAAACACTTTTTCCAAAATTGCTTGGATACAAAATTCAACCATTTACATAAAGCGCTAAGATTTCACATTTTGTTCATTGAACTAAAAATCACCTTGTTCAAAATGACACAACAAGCTTATTAACCCATCAAAGTATACCATATTCCCTATTCATAAAGACAAGTCGTCACACATTATATACATGTTCTGAGAATTGCATCTGCAGTTGCATAAATTAGTTACAGAATAATCACTGGTAATTTGAAGTATACTGAAGAGATGATCTAACTATCATAATTGGTTACAACTGCTAGCAAAATGTAAATGAGTTGTAGAATATAACGTGTTCATATTATCTCTTTAGAAATTGCGAGTAAGTATATAGATGCGATAACTGATTTGACGAATCGAATTGTAAGTTTGCCACGAGTTTGATCACCTTCAGAGTGATTATGTTAAAAGAGTTCATATGAAATAGATCAGGTACTACGCCGAGTATTTCCCTAGTTTGTAGCCATCGGTCTCCATGGATTGGAGAGGAAGTTGGCCGAGGTGTTTAGATCCTAATTTTGGTAGCTAACAGATTGGTGATTTCGTTATGGGAAGTGTTAATTTTAGTTGTCCTCGATAGTTTTGCGAAATTACTCTCCAATGTGTTTATCGAAATTAGTGCCAGACGAGACAGAAATCTGTGTTTTCATAAAAAACTGTATTGAGTCAGCATGGTACCTGATTCTGATACTCCAACCATATATTTCTAGACCATTGTGCCCTTAGAAGCCATTGTTGAATGTAGGACTGAGACATATCCATGACTATAGTAGAATCCATGTTTATAAACCTGGCAGCATTGTTGTCCGATGAAACGGAAGTTAGGCACATGCACTAGCGCGAGGCACACCCACAACTATATTTATCAGGTAAAACCACCAACAAAAACATATCTAACACGACTCCACCCCTACACACAACGGAGCACACACCTAAACACCCAACCATACACGGACCAGCCCTTTTTTGCCACTCCACAACACAAGCCTGAAATTACTTACACACACCCCGGTGACTTGCTACGTTAAAGAGAATCGCCTTCTGGCACCACACATCGATTTTAACACAGCTGTTATTACACTACCAAAGCTATTTGTGGCTTACTTGTTAGACTTGAATGAGTCTGGAACGAACCAATACATCCACACTCTCGAACACACACAAGCAACACACAACCTCGTCTCATTACACAAACCAGGTTGTTTTTTGCCCCACAAGACACACCAAACCTACCGCACGAGCCTACACACACTGAGAACTGACATGTACGCTCGAGTCTCTAATCACACACCACCTCACACATACACCCTACTGTAAACACACATAGCCGAATTGAAGCGAGGACATATACTGAAACACAGAGACGACAAAAGATAACATCCATTTGCAGCATGTCCCTCTTTTGCTATCTCTAACCCAGGGCAGGGTACTGTTCTCCTTGGGTACCAATGCTCAACATTCATAATTCGTGGTTTGCGGATCAGGATGAATTGATCTCGGGTCATCTGTTAATCAGATAGTTCATAATTACAAACTGGTTATTTAAGTCTAAAGCTCCACTCGTGCGTATGAATGAAAATTATGTTGACACACACACCAAAATTTCCTTGGACAGTCCTATGATTGATAAGAGTTTCAGAGACCTACGGAGATGGAGCGGACAGGAGGGTCTGTCTTCCTCCTTTTGTAAATTCTTTGCTGGTACCTCCGTCCCTCATCTCTTATGCTTCAATGCTCTCTCTGTCTCTCTAACTGCTTCTGATCCAGCAGCTAACATATACCAATTGCTAACCCGTCAGAATTTGAGACGTCTCATGACCCAGCTGGGTAAGGTCAATGTACTGTTTTGTCTATTGCATATGTTTAAGTGGACGATGTTGGCTCCGGGTTTTGTGATGGAACCATAGTAGGTTCTCAAGTTGAATAGTCTGTCTTTCAGTTGTGTTGTTCAATATAATTTGGCGTTCAGTCATATATAAGGCCTTACTAATAGTGTTTAAGGCACCTTAAATTTAGGCATTGTCATGAAGATAACTCTGATGAAATGAGTAAGGTCAGGAGTTGTTTAAGAGTTTGGATAGGAGCAAGCCATGACACAAAGGCAATTAGTATCCACAAAAACAATCAATACCTTGTGCTATTGTCAACTGCAGATTCTTCTAATATCCCCTCTAATGACACTGACTTTATGTATGTCTATGTATTAGAGCCACATCAAACGCTAACCTCGAGGTACCGGGCCAAGAGCCATCTGAGTGTCTCGGAGGAGAAGGGTTTTCTCTCCACACTTCAATCCTCTTTTCCAGAGAAGGGACTGTATCAATCACCATATACGGCGCACTCTCTTCAAAGGAGAGGGAAGTTCTGTGCGTGTGTAACGAGAGAGGGAGGGAGTCCAGTGACTGACAATACACGAGCACAAGCCTGGTCAGCTTCTCTTCACTATGGCCATTCCCCGGGCAACCAACCCAACAACCCTGCGTTGCCATCACGTTGCTCTTACCCCATGAAGTCGTATTCTATACAGATAGAGGAGCCCAGGGATCATGGTTAATAGTAGGGTTTTAAGCAGTAATCACATGCTGTGTATTTGCTTATTTCAATAGAAATGCTTTAATTATATTACGTTCACGGCAGAGCAACTGCCAGTATAGTGTCAAGCTAGATGGATTGTCATACAAGCAATACTTGATCCTTTGTCAACCATGGCATGCAAATGGGATCATGGCTCGGCTACACAAACTGCACCGAGCTTACCAAGATGTTAACGGCACATTACAACGTTGAGGTATAATGATAGATTAAATTGTTAGACCGTTTGTTATACTGGGTCGTAGTGACAATTGCTAGATCCAAAATAGAAGTCGGATAAAAGAGGACCCTAGTTTCCATGGATATACAATCCATCGGTTGGCTTGTGTTGTTGGGCTGCATCGTATAAACCAGCGAGCGGGTTGGAATGGACTGTTGAATGTATTACTCATGAGAGAGAGAGAGACAGATATATACTGTGGTATACTTCAGATTCAACCCTGTATGGTGTATGGAAATACCATGGATCTGTTCTGTCGTGTGTCCCAAATGGAATCTTATTTCCTATATAGTGGCAACTACTTTTGACGCAGAGCCCTATGGGTCGCTGGTCAAAGTAGTGGCACTATAAAGGAATAGGGGCATTTGGGATGTAATCTCTGTGGCAGCCAACTGAGGCAGTGTTCAGAAGGAGTTAATTTATGATTATGTTGTCAGAAGGATGAATCATATCATACCCCATCAAGGAAGCTTTTCACCCTGCAACAAAATTATACACACACACACAAACACACACACACCACACACATCCTCCGTGTGAAACACCTTCAAAGCACCTTATTAGTCAAATGTGTCTCCATTTTCTTTGGAGGTTGTGTTGTTGTAGCGCAGAGAAAATATAAAAATCAAGAAGGCTGAAACTCAATAGCAATCAGACTGAAGTGTGAAAATATCACTACAGTACCTGCTATTCATACCGAGCTGAATGACCTTTTCCACATATGTTTAGCAGCCATCACTAAAAGATACACGCACACGGAACATAGTTGCATCCTCCATTACATGGTTGCTATGATACTGCTGTTGACTGGCATCCTGTGTTTGAGTTTTTGTGTACAAAACCCACAGCAACTGAAAGCATTTTGACAGTGTCTTGTGTGTGTGTTTGTATCTGAGAGCAAGAGAGACAATCCTCTCAGAGTCTCTTCAGATCCTTCTCTCTCTTCCCTGTGTGGTCCCTCTCCCCCTCTGGCTGATCCAGAATAACAGCTAGTGAAAGAAGTTAAGGTGATTCCCAAACCCTACTCTCTCAGACAGACCCAGCAGCTCACACACACACACACACACACACACAGCACACACACACACACACACACACACAACACACACACACACACACACAGACACACAACGCACACACACACACACACACACACACACACACACACACACACACCACACACACACACACACACACAGCACACACACACACACAGCAGAGAAAGAGAGACCCAACACACGAGAAAACAACAACGTGAAAGAATTAACAAAAAACTGGAGGAAACTAGAATGACCACTGTGACCGATCCACAATTAAGGAAAGCTTTGAACTATGTAACAGCTCCAGTGAAAAAGCCATAGCCTTGCATTGAGAAGAGCCGCCATAGGCAGACCTGGCTCTCTCGAAGACAGGCTATGGCACACTGCCACAAAACTCCCATATCTCTTTGAGTTAAATACCAAGTGTGCCATCACAACACCGAAGTTTGTGACCTGTTGCCACAAGGGCAACCAGTGAAGAACAACCACCATTGTAAATACAACTCCATATTTATGTTTATTTATTTTCCCTTTTCTACTATAACTATTTGCACATAGTTACAACACTATATTATAGCCATAATATGACATGGTGAAATGTCTATTCCCTTGGAACATTTGTGAGTGTAATGTGTTACTGTTCATTTTATTTTATATTGTTTAATTTCACTGTTGTTTATTATCTATTTCACTTGTGCTTTGGCAATGTAAACATACGTTTCCCATGTCAAAAAATCCTTTGAATTGAAGAGAGAGAGTGAGAGTAAAGTCGGTAAAAAGCG
>NW_019943255.1:68064-70348 GCF_002910315.2 Salvelinus sp. IW2-2015 | reverse complement strand
CATCATCATTCTTTATCAGACACTGTTTCTATGGTCTCATGTACCACTTTTCCAGACCATGTTTTCAGATTTGACATTACTATACACTCACCGGCCACTTTATTAGGTACACATATCTAGTACTGGGTAGGACCCCTTTTTGCCTCCACAACAGCCTGAATTATTCACGGTGTTGTACGTTAAGAGATGCCCTTCTGCACACCACTGTTTTAAACAGCTGTTATTTAAGTATTTGTGGCCTTTCTGTTAGCTTGAATGAGTCTGGACATTCTCCTCTGACCTCTCTCATTAACAAGGTGTTTTTGCCCACAGAACTGCCGCTCACTGAATGTGTGTTGTTTATCTCACCATTCTCTGTAAACAATGCGAATTGAAGGACATTTATGAAACACAGAGAGACAAAAGATACATCCATTTGCATGTTTTTGTATTTATTCTTGGTCCATTTTTTGGGGAAGCCAGAATTTCTCCTGAAAGTGTCTCTACCTCTACACACACACACAAAATCCTGGCTGCCATTGTGTCAGACACTAAACAGATTCCTCCTCTTAATCTTCTCTCCTCCCTCATCTCTTCTCTCCTCTTTCTCTCCTGCTCAACAAGCTCTTACAGTCTCACGTCAGAATTAGACGTTCATCCATGTTTCTCAAACGTCAAAGTTGTTGCAAATGTCAAATTTCTAAGTGTTTAAGGTTAAATTTAGGCATTAACTCTGAATGGTTAAGGTAAGTGTTAAGGTTTGGGATAGGCTTAAAACAAAAGTATCAAAAACACCTTTCTATCACTGGATTCAAACTTGCAACCAGAGGCAGATGCTTACACCCATCCGCCATCCCCATCCAAGGTAAGATCACTCACTGTTGCCCCTAGTGGCCAGTTTCCATGTCATCTAGATGGATGTCAAATATTGACTTGTATCATGGGTGACCTGGCTGCTCCTGCCACCGTCTCTCTTCTCATCTGTTAACCTGCTATTAGCAAGTCTAATGTATTATATTTTATTTATTTATTTAACCTTTATTTAACTAGGCAAGTCAGTTAAGAACCAATTCTTATTTACAATGACGGCCTAGGAACAGTGGGTTAACTGCCTTGTTCAGGGGCAGAGCGACAGATTTTTACCATGTCAGCTCAGGGATTCAATCTAGCAACCTTTCAGTGACTGGCCCAACGCTCTAACCACTAGGCTACCTGCCGCCCCAATGTAAGGGTATTCTAGTGTGAGGATTCATGAGATTCAGAGTATGTGTGTGTGTGTGTGTGTGTGTGTGTGTGTGTGTGTGTGTGTAAGAAGAGAGAATGTTTGAGTAGGCAGATGACCATGTTTGAATCCACCATCACAACTTATAATGTCATAAAGGCACATTTCTCCTTCAAATGTCCAGATAAAATCAGTCACATCACAAACCATTAGGCTTGTGTGTGTGTGAGTGTGTGTGTGTGTGTGTGTGTGTTGTTGGTGTGTGTGTGTGTGTGTGTGTGTGTGTGTGTGTGTGTGTGTGTGTGTGTGGTGTGTGTGTGTGTGTGTGGTGTGTGTGGTGTGTGTGTGTGTGTGTGTGTGTGTGTGTGTGTGTGGTGTGTGTGTGTGTGTGTGTGTGTGTGTGTGTGTGTGTTTCGTGCTCTGTTTCAGCAAGAGAGAGCTCCAGACTTAATCAGGCTGTTAATAGTGTGTTTTACATCTACATCTAATGAGGCTGGTCTGTCTGTTACAGTGAAGCAGTAGGCACACACACACATTCATACTTCTCATGTTCTGCTTTAGAAGGCTTGAGTTCAGTTTCTAAACCTTTATTCAACAATACTCAACCAGGCGCCGATCATCAGACAGGAGTCAGGACACTTTACAGTCTCCAGTAACTCACAACCTAGCTGCACACCAGCGCAAACTACAGCAATATTAAAGTTTTAGGGTAGTGAGTGGGTAGTGGCCTAGTGGGAGCTGTGGCAGGTATGATCTAGCATACGTTACACATACAGAAGTATGTATCGTATGTTAAAGACTCACCTGATCTCCCTTCTCCTGGATCCACGGCACATCAGAGTGAGAGAGGAGAGAGAGAGGAGAGGAGGTGGAAAGGGAGAGAGAGGGGGGGGTTAAAAGGGAGAGAGAGCAGGGGGGTGAAAAGGGAGAGAGAGGGGGGTGAAAGGGAGAGAGGGGGGGGGGAAAGGGAGGAGAGGGGTTGTGAAAAGGGAGAAAGAGAGAGGGGGGGTTAAAAGGGAAGAGAGAGGGGGTGGAAGAGGGAGAGAGAGAGAGGGGGTGAAAAGAGAGAGGAGGAAGGGGGGT
>NW_019943255.1:57162-58704 GCF_002910315.2 Salvelinus sp. IW2-2015 | reverse complement strand
TAAAAGGAGAGAGAAAAGGGGGGGTGAAAAGGGAGAGAGAGAGGGGGGTGAAAAGAGAGAGAGAAGGGGGGTGAAAAGAGAGAAAGAGAAAAACTACCATTAAACACAGAACGGATGCATAGATTACAGGACACATACACAAAGACAGAGAGACAAATGTCCAGGGTGAGGTTGTGGTTACTGTAGAGAATCCCAATGTTCAGAAAGAAAATGGCTGAACGCCATACTTTAACTGAGCGTGTGCCAAGTCATGCCCCTGAGCCATTAAACATACAACAAGGAAGTTTGCCCTTTCACCATGGTGCAGCACAGCCTCTTATCACTTCACCACCAGCCACCCCTGATACTGCTGCTGGCACACACACACACACACACACACACTATTAAATAGCCGTTTAACCTACAATCCATTGTTATTCGTGCTCAAAAGCAGTTGAAAATTCAGCATACTGTTCCTGTCCTATAGCTCCTCCTAAATGACTGAGGCTTGGTGAATTCATACATGATCTCATTTCTCCCTCTCTCCTTATGTCTCTCCCCCTTCCCTTCCTCCACCCCTCTCTCTCTCTCTTCCTCCCTCACTCCTTCCCCTCCCCTGTCTCCAGTAGAAGTCATGGTAGTGTCCTCATTAGTAATGATGTCATTTCCTCTAGAAGTACTTCACTTTGCTTTGGACGGTGATGACTTTTATAATAAGGTCACGACAAGACATTCTTGGGCATCAGTGTGTGTGTGTGTTTGGGTGGGGGGGGTTATCGGTTATAAATGACTGAATATTCCCGTTGTCATGATCTGAGCGATGGATCGACACCTGGTTTACGGAGAGCTGGGTGTATCGTGCGTCTACACACCGCGTACAAAACAGAGAGAGAGAGAGAGAGCACAGATTCTGCCCAGATTCTGTCAGACCTGGGCCCTGACAATAAATCTCAGTAAGACAAAAACAATGGTGTTCCAAAAAAGGTCCAGTTGCCAGGACCACAAATACAAATTCCATCTAGACACCGTTGCCCTAGAGCACACAAAAAACTGTACATACCTCAGCCTAAACATCAACACCACAGGTAACTTCCACAAAGCTGTGAACGATCTGAGAGACAAGACAAGACGGGCCTTCTATGCCATCAAAAGGAACATAAAGTTCAACATACCAATTAGGACCTGGCTAAAAATACTTGAAACAGTTATAGAACCCATTGCCCTTTATGGTTGTGAGGTCTGGGGTCCGCTCACCAACCAAGAAATCACAATTCWGAAAAAATATCCTCTGTGTGCAACGTAAAACACCAAATAATGCATGCAGAGCAAAATTAGGCCGATATCCGCTAATTATCAAAATCCAGAAAAGGGCCGTTAAATTCTGCAAGCACCTAAAACCTTCCATAACAAAGCCATCACCTACAGAGAGATGAACCTGGAGAAGAGTCCCCTAAGCAAGCTGGTCCTGGGGCTCTGTTCACAAACACAAACAGACCCCACAGTGCCCGAGGACAGCAACACAATGAGACCCAACCAAATCATGAGAAAACAAAAAGATAATTA
>NW_019943255.1:53129-57137 GCF_002910315.2 Salvelinus sp. IW2-2015 | reverse complement strand
CTAGATATTGCATCAGTTTTTTGTTATAATTCTTTCCAATGTGTCAAGTAATTATCTTTTTGTTTCTCATGATTGGTTTGAGTCTTCATTGTGTTTGCTGCCTCGGGCATGTGGGGTCTGTATTGTGTTTGTGAACAGAGCCCCAGGACAGCTTGCTTAGGGACTCTTCTCCAGGTTCATCTCTCTGTAGGTGATGGTTTGTTATGGAAGGTTTTAGGTGCTTGCAGAATTTAATCGGCCCTTTTCTGGATTTTGATAATTAGCGGATATCGGCCTAATTTTGCTCTGCATGCATTATTTGTGGTTTACGTTGCACACAGAGGATATTTTTTCAGAATTGTGATTTCTTGGTTGGATGAGCGGACCCCAGAACTCACAACCATAAAGGCAATGGGTTCTATAACTGTTTCAAGTATTTTTAGCCAGGTCCTAATTGGTATGTTGAACTTTATGTTCCTTTTGATGCATAGAAGGCCCGTCTTGTCTTGTCTCTCAGATCGTTCACAGCTTTGTGGAAGTTACTGTGGTGTTGATGTTTAGGCTGAGGTATGTACAGTTTTTTGTTGCTCTCAGGGCAACGGTGTCTAGATGGAATTTGTTTTGTGCTCCTGGCAACTGGACTTTTTTGGAACACCCATTGTTTTTTGTCTTATTAGAGATTTATTGTCAGGGCCAGGTCTGACAGAATCTGGGCAGATCTGTGCTCTCTCTCTCTCTCTCTGTTTTGTACGCGGTGGTGTAGACGCACATACACCCAGCTCTCCGTAAACCAGGTGTCGATCCATCGCTCAGATCATGACAACGGGAATATTCAGTCATTTATAACGATAACCCCCCACCCAAACACACAGACACTGATGCCCAAGAATGTCTTGTCGTGCCTATTTATAAAAGTCATCACCGTCCAAAGAAAGTGAAGTTTACTTCTAGAGAATGACATATTACTAATGAGGACACTACATGTAATTTCCTACTGGAGACAGGAGGGGAAGGAGTGGGGAGGAAGAGAAGAAGAGAGGGGTGGAGGAAGGGAAGGGGGAGAGACATAAGGAGAGGGAGAAATGAGATCATGTATGAATTCACCAAAGCCTCAGTCATTTAGGAGGAGCTATAGGACAGGAACAGTATGCTGAATTTTCAACTGCTTTTGAGAACGAATAACAATGGATTGTAGGTTAAACGGCTATTTAATAGTCGTGTGTGTGTGGTGATGTGTTGTGGCAGCGCAGTATCAGGGGTGGCTGGTGGTGAATGATAAGAGCTGTGCTGCACCATGGTGAAAGGCAAACTCCTTTTGTATGTTTAATGGCTCAGGGCATGACTTGGCACACGCTCAGTTAAGTATGGCGGTTCAGCCATTTTTCTTTCTGAACACTTGGATTCTCTACAGTAACACAACTCACCCTGGACATTTGTCTCTCTGTCTTTGTGTATGTGTCCTGTAATCTATGCATCCGTTCTGTGTTTAATGGTGATTTTTTCTTTTCTTCTCTTCTCTCTCTTTTTTCACCCCCGCTTCTCCATCTTCTTTCACAGCCTCCCTTTCCTCGTCTCATATTTTAAAAATAAAACCCCTCTCTCATTCCTTCTTCATTCCCTTTTCAAACGAAAAATGACAATGACGGCAACCTCTCTCTCTCGCTTTTATAAAAAAAAAAAGCGACGAGGCCCCCTCCAGTCTTGCTGTCTCTGTTAGAGGTATTTGATTTCTTAAATCCATGTCTTTTTTGTGTCTGTACGCTGCCTTTAGTATAGATTGCGATAATTACTTTTTTAAAGATCTAATCCTTTTATAAAACTGTTGAGGATATTGGTTATAGATGTTTATTACTGTTCTACTTTATTTCCAGTCTATCTGAATAATCCATTTCACTTTAAACCTAAGTGTGAGAAAAGAGATAACTTATATAAGGTCCGCTTGCGTCTTTGTTCTCCCACGAGCTTCAGCAGCCAGAAATTTATTCCGATCGTTTTCTTTTTTGCGTTTTCTCCTCCACTCTCCCTTCTATGTCGACTTTTCACATCCTCTCCAAATTCGACCTTCCCGAGCAAACTAGAACGCTATTTGGCCCTAAACAGAGAGAACACAGTGACAGAATACCTGACCACTGTGACTGACCAAATTTAAGGAAAGCCTTGACTATGTACAGACTCAGTGAGCATAGCCTTGCTATTGAGAAAGGTCGCCGTAGGCAGACCTGGCTCTCAAGAGAAGACAGGCTATGTGCACACTGCCCACAAAATGAGGTGGAAACTGAGATGTACTTCCTAACCTCCTGCCAAATGTATGACCATATTAGACACATATTTCCCTCAGATTACACAGATCCACGAAGAATTTGAAAACAAACCCAAATTTGATKATCTCCAATATCTACTGGGTGAAATACCACAGTGTGCCTTCACAGCATCAAGATTTGTGATCTGTTGCCACAAGAAAAGGGCATCCAGTGAAGAACAAACTTTGGAAATACAACCCATATTTATGTTTATTTATTTTCCATTTTGTACTTTAACTATTTGCACATAATATGACATTTGAAATGACTTTATTCTTTTGGAACTTTTGTGAGTGTAATGTTTACTGTTAATTGCTATTGTTTATTTCACTTTWGTTTATTATCTACTTCWCTTGCTTTGGCAATGTTAACATGTGTTTCCCATGTCAATAAAGCCCTTAAATTGAATTGAAATTGAATTGAGAGAGAGAGAGAGAGACTCGACAGTGTATAACTTATTGCAGGCCACAAAACCATCTTGGCTCCATAATCAATTGTAATTATCTGTGAGTGTCAGTGGGAGTGGAGTCATGGGAAGAGCAGGGGTGTAGACCTATACAGCACAGCCTGGTAGCATCAGGCAACGAACTCAGGCTGTCTGCATAACTCCACACAGCGTTAACCCACTATGCTAGGGCACACACACACACACACACACACTCACACACTTAAAGAAAAACTGATAATTAATCTCACACATTTTTTCTACTTCAAATACGTTCAGAACACCAGTAGATGAACCTGTGAGGTTCACATGTTTAATAAAAGACTACACACACTGTTGCACCTCTGCAGAAGACAAGGTGTAAATTGAAGTAGCTGTTAGTTTCTCCGCTAAGTCTGTCATATTCTCTGTAAAACAGTCAACACATTAAACATCGTTAGACTGCTTAAACCTGCGTCGGATACAAACCCACAAAAATGACTTCACGCTGCTTGCTTAGCAAGTTCCACTTCCTGTTTATTTAGTGGATAGACTAGTAATAACAATGTAGTTACCCTGCGGCAGAGGAGGACGAAAGACCATATAGCATGTTTAGCAGGGTCAAGTTAATTTCAACTTCYTAAATTATGAAAATCTATTGAAATTCAATTCAGGAATTGAGAGATGGTCTTGTAATTTAAAAAATATATTAATATTTAAAAAATGTATATATGGAATTTTAACAGAATGGACCCCAACCTTAATATGAACCTAAGCCACCAAATTAAATGATTCTTATCTCTCTAACATGACTTCTTGTTTTGCCATCAGGTTGGCTATAAACCCCTAACTACCCTCAGATCTGCTAGTCCAGACAGATCATTATTTCACCTTTAACCCCCTTCCTCTTCATGGTACTGTAGTTGCCCTGAGCCTGATTTAGTACCCACCATGGCCCTGACCTTTAACCTCAGCTGGGATTGGCTTTGACCCAGTCAGACAGATGGGTTGGCCTGGGGGAGGAGAGAAGTCTGGCCCCTACACACATACACTACAGTTCAAAAGTTTGGMGTCACTTAGAAATGTCCTTGTTTTTGAAAGAAAAGCTKATTTTTTTGTCCATGAAAATAACATCAAATTGATCAGAAATACAGTGTAGACATTGTTAATGTTGTAAATGACTTTGTTATGCAAAACACCAGTCTCATCGTCAACAGTGATGAGGCGACTTCGGGATGCTGGCCGTCTGGGCAGAGTTCCTCTGTCCAGTGTCTGTGTTATTTTGCCCATCTTAATATTTTATCT
>NW_019943255.1:44441-47112 GCF_002910315.2 Salvelinus sp. IW2-2015 | reverse complement strand
GAGAGAAGTGGAGAGAGCGATTGAGATGAGAGAGCGAGAGAGCAGAGGAGGAGAGAGAGCGGGACGGGAGAAGAGGAGAGAGCGAGAGAGAGCGAGAGCGAGATAGATCGAGAGAGAGCGGAGAGATGAGGAGAGAGAGAGAGAGAGAGAGAGAGAGAGAGAGAGAGAGAGAGAGAATGAGACGAGAGAGAGGAGAGAGAGAAGAGGAGAGAGAGAGAGAGAGAGAGAAGGAGAGAGAGAGAGAGAGAGAAAGATAAGAGAGAGAGAGGAAGAGAGAGAGAGAGAGAGAGAGGAGAGGAAAGGAGAGAGAGACGAGAGAGAGAAAGGAGAGAGAGAAGGAAGAGAGAAAGGAGAGAGCGAGGAGGAGAGAGAGAGAGATGAGAGAGAGAGAGAGACGAGAGAGAGAGAGAGAGAGAGAGAGAGAGGAGGAGAGAGAGGAGAGAGGTGAGAGAGAGAGGGGGACGAGAGAGAGGGTTGAGAGAGAGAAAGTGAGAGAGAGAGGAGAGAGAGAGAGAAAGAGAGAGGAGAGAGAAAGGAGAGAGAGAGAGAGAAAGGAGAGAGAGAGAGAGAGAAGGAGAGAGAGAAGAGGACGAGAGAGCAGAGAGAGAAAGAGGAGAGAGAGAGATGAGAGAGAGAGAGGAGAGAGAAGGAGAGAGAAAGGAGAGAGAAAGGAGAGAGAAGAGGGAGAGAAGAAGAGAGAGAGAGAGATAGATGAGAGAGAGAGAGAGAGAGAGAGAGAGAGAGAGAGGAGAGAGAGAGAGAGAGAGAGAGAGGAGAGAGAGAGAGAGAGATTGGACAGAAAGAAAGACTTAGCAGCTTTGTCCATACTCTCCTCTCACTATAAAATGGAAGTGAACTTGAGAACAGTCTTTTACCGTAATTAGGTTTATTAGCATGGACTATCTCTGCAGCTGTAGCGCATAGAGAGATTAAATACAGAACACACACACACACACCCACTCACCCACACCCACCAACCACCCACCCACCCACCCACACACACACCCCCACACCCACACAACCACACACACCACACCCACCCATCCACCCACACCCACCCACACACACACAGCTAATAACTCAAACGGGATGAAGGAACCAATCTATCTTTTCAGACATTCATAGTGTTTTCTATTCAATATGTGACTGTATTATGTCTTGCTGTTTGTAACAGTGTGTTATATGTGAAAATGTGATTTTGTTATTATACAATGTATTTCAATGTTTAAGGACTAAAAGAAGTCCTAATAAAATCAAAAATCCCCAGTATCTCTGACGAGTAAATACAGCCTTTTAGCTCGTGCATAGAATTAACTTTACACACACACACACACACACACCACACACCACACACACACACACACACACACACACACACACACACACACACACACACACACACCACACACACACACAACACACACACACACACACACACACACACACACCACACCACACACACACACACACACACACACACACACACACACACACTTAAAGCTTTGCCTGCTCAACTGAGAAGAAAATCTATTCAAATCTTCCCGTCCCTAAATGCAGAATGAGTATCTTCTGATTCTTGGTTAAAAGAGAGAAGATTATAAAGATACATTTTATTATGTCGACACGAGCGAGGCCTGGTTTTTGCATCTGAGTCTCCTCTCTCATCCTCTCATCCTCTGTTGGGTTATAGCCAACATCCTCCTGCGGATGAATTCAATTTCGGAACCCACGTTAGCATTGATGAAACCACGTTAGCATTGATGTCAACATTCACAGGGAACAAACGTTATGATTACTAAAGCAGACGCAGCACTCGCTAACAGTATTCAGATACACTTTTTATGTTCACTAACCCTTTTGCGATACACGTTCCACGCTCACTAAATCTATTCAGATGCACACAGCGCTAGCAGGCAAACTGTAGTGTATTCAGTTGTGTTTGAGACAAGGTAAGGCTTTGAATTCAACTTCCTCATACACTGAACCACTTAGCTCAGACCCAGATGTGTTTCCATTCAAATCAAATCAAATGTGATTTGTCACATGCGCTGAATACAACAGGTGTAGACCTTACAGTGAAATGCTTACTTACAAGCCCTTAACCAACAATGCTTTAAGAAGTTAAGTTTWAAAAAAGTGTTAAGTAAAAAATAGATAAGAAGAAAATTGAAAATAAAAGTAACAAATAATTAAACAGCAGCAGTAAAAAAACAAGCGAGACTATATATAGGGGGTACAAGTACAGAGTCAATGTGCGGGGGCACAGGTTAGTCGAGGTAATGGAGGTAATATGTACATGTAGGTATAGTTAAAGTGACTATTCATAGATTATGAACAGAGAGTAGCAGCAGTGTAAAAGAGGGGTCTGGGTAGCCCTTTTATTAGCTGTTCAGGAGTCTAATGGGTTGGGGGTAGAACCTACTTCCGGCGCCGACCGAGATGGCCGCCTCGCTTCGCGTTCCTAGGAAACTATGCAGTATTTTGTTTTTTATGTGTTATTCCTTACATTGGTACCCCAGGTAATCTTAGGTTTCATTACATACAGTCGGGAGGAACTACTGAATATAAGAGCAACGTCAACTCACCATCGTTACAACCAGGAATATGACTCTCCCGAAGCGGATCCTGTGTTTTGCCTTCCACCCAATACAATGGATCTGATCCCAGCCGG
>NW_019943255.1:24299-42791 GCF_002910315.2 Salvelinus sp. IW2-2015 | reverse complement strand
TGGTGTGTGTGTGTGTGTGTGTGTGTGTGTGTGTGTGTGTTGTGTGTGTGTGTGTGTGTGTGGGTGTGGTGATGTGTGGTTTTATGGTGAGGCAGTTGAGAGGGATGAAATGAACACTTAAACTTAAATGTAAACGTCTCTGGTTTGAGGAGTAAGCGTTCCCATGGGAAATCTTGTTCATTTTCCCATTTTTGCTCCTAGAGATATAGATGTGGGTGTGTGTGTGTGTGTGTGTGTGTGTGTTGTGTGTGTGTGTGTGTGTGTGTGTGTGTGTGTGTGTGTGTGTGTGGTGTGTGTGTGTGTGTGTGTGTGGTGTGCATGTGTGTGCGATCATATGTGTGTCATATTCATGTGTGTGTGTGATTTTTGTGGGTGTGTGTGCAGCCAGGTCACTCCAGATCATGCAATATTTAACGTTCATCCAGGTCCCCAGGACATCGGGAGATGCTTCAATACAAGCCACTAGGTGCAACAGTCAGAGTTCAGCTCTATTACCATAAAGTAGGCTCAAGGCTTGCTAGGGCGTAGTGGACAGGGATGGTGGATCGGCTCTGAGGATCGCGGGTACAATCACAGTGCTAGGCACTTGTTTTTTTGTTTATAGTTTTAACACTATCCCAACCCTTAAACCTTACCTTAACCATTCAGAATGAATGATTTACTTAACCATTCAGAATAAACGCCTTAACTTAACCATTCAGAATAAATGCCTTACTTAACCATTCAGAATGAATGATTTAACTTAACCATTCAGAATAAAGCCTAATTTAACATTCAAAATGAATGATTTAACTTAACCATTCAGAATAAATGCCTTACTTAACCATTCAGAATAAATGCCTTAACTTAACCATTCAGAATAAATGATTTACTTAACCATTCAGTTCTTTCTGTTTGGACCTATCCCACATTTGAACCCTTAACTTAACCATTCAGAATGAATGCTTAACTTAACCATTCAGATAAAATGCCTTAACTTAACCATTCAGAATGAATGATTTAACTTAACCCATTCAGAATAACTGCTTACCTTAACATTCAGAAGGATGATTTACTTAACCATTCAGAATAAAAAATGGCCTTAACTTAACCATTCAGAAGTGAATGATTTAACTTAACCATTCAGTTCTTTCTGTTTGGACCCTATCCCACATTGAAACCTTAACTTAACCCATTCAGAATTAATGATTTAACTTAACCCATTCAGAATATATGCCTTAACTTAACCATTCAGAATAAATGATTTAACTTAACCATTCAGAATAACTGCCTTAACTTAACCATCGAATGAATGATTTAACTAACCATTCAGAATGAATGATTTAACTTAACCATTCAGAATAAATGCTTAACTTAACCATTCAGAATGATTATTTAACTTAACCATTCAAATAAATGCCTTACTTAACCATTCAGAATAATGATTTACTTAACCATTCAGTTCTTTCTGTTTGACCTATCCCACATTTGAACCCTTAACTTAACAATTCGAATAAATGCCTTAACTTAACCATTCAGAATAAATGATTTAACTTAACATTCAGAATAAATGCTAACTAACCTTCAGAATAAAATGATTTAACTTAACCATTCAGAATAAATGATTAACTTAACCATTCAGTTCTTTCTGTTTGACCCTATCCCACATTTGACCCTTTCTAACCAATCAGAATTAATGCATACATTTAACTGCCAAAACTTGACCATTAATCCCGCCCCCTTGATGGTATAGATAATAATTATTAGGTGGGTGCTTATATTTGTCCTATTTCACACATGTACAAGTCTGTATTACAGTTTTTTCCAACTGCTTACACAGAAAAACACACGATTTTGAAACCTCTCACTCAAAGTGCAAAACTACACACCAAATATCCAAAACCATAAGCTATTTCTTCAGCCTTTGACTCAGTTGTCAATTGCATAAAACACTTTTTCAAAAAACACTACACACAATCTCTACCTCAAAACACAAAAATCTAACAGGAAGTGACTTGCTTTCCTTTTCCAAACCACAACCAATCAAAATGCTACACTTATTCACCAGGTTCACCATCACACACTCCTCACATGTGCAAACACACTAATAGCTTAACTGATCACTAACCAATCACTGTTTTACTGTAGTTAGGCCTATAAATAGGTCAAAGGTCAGATTACCTGTTTTGACAATGGATGCACAACAAATGGACAGAGAGCCAAAGAAGGAGTAGGAGGGAGAGGAAGAGGAAGAAGAGGAATGAGGGCAAAGAAGAGAAGGAAGGAGAGCCATCTCTGATGAGATTAGGGCAAACTTGTTGATCATGTGATCAACCCACGGTTGATCACAACTTGAGTCGATTTACAGTGGCTTCCATAATTCGAACCTTCAGAAGTGAGAACAGGTATGCAACTATCTAATGACTATTTTAGCAACAAATACGTATGAACTTGCATAGTATTGCATAAACATTTGTAACTCTAAGCCATCCATTTACTGCACTGCATTGAATGGAATGAGGTTGGTTATCATGCTGTACTACCTTTTTTTGTACATTGCTTTACAGTTCCTATGCTGAACACATACTGTGTTTGAATTCTTGTACAGAGTGGAAGGCAAAAGACATCATGGAGGACGAGGCCGCTTGTTTACAGAGTACAAGAGACTGCAATTATAAATATGGTTTTGGCAACAATGCAATTAGATTCGAGAGATAAGAGAGCATATCTTGAATAATGACACCATATTTAACACATCAATGCTGTAAGCCTGTCGACCATACAGCGCATCCTCCAACACGGCACCGAGTGACGATGAAACAACTTTACAAGGTCATTTGGAGAGAAACTCTGACAGTCAAGAATATGCACACTACTTCCAGTACTTCAGACATACCATATTACTCATCTGTATATCCTTTTTGTCTGTTAAAGAGAGTATTTTGGAGCTGGATGCCGATTCATTTATGTGGATGAGGTTGCTTCAACCTCACCAAAACCAGGCGCCGCGGAAAATGTAATAGGACAGAGGGCAATTACATGTCCCTGGACGTAATATAACTATGTGTGCTGCACATCACTCAAAACGGGGTCTCCATCACAATGCCACACTGGGTCCGTACAATACCGAGCCATATGCTCACTTTTCTGTATGCAATTTACACAATGCTTGTCCCTGATCCAGATCAGGAGCCTGCTAGATTTATGGGACAATGTTAGTTTTCACCGGGGCTGTTCTAGTCCAAAACTGGTTTGCCACCCATCCACAATTTGTAGTTTTGTACCTACCCCATTTCTCTTTCTAAATCCATAGAGGAATTCTTCTCAGCCTGCGCTGGAAGTGTATGATCGCCACGCCTATGCCGCATGCGCTTCTCCAGGCAATGGAGGCGCGCACGTGGGGACATAGAGGTTGCCTCTGTCCAAGGTTGGATACGCCATGCTAGGAGATATTTCCTCGATGTTTGGCAAGAGAAAACGTATCTTGTTGATGTGGACAAAGTATTGTGCCAGACCCAGGCCGGAGAGAGATGAAGCGTAGCTTAGCACTGGTGACTGCCCCCCGCCTACCAATTTCTGGACTGCCCCCCGGACCCCCACAACACAATTGTGTTCTTACTGTATTCTAAAGAATATACTTTTAGGTTTACATATGTTTCTGGTTTTGTTTGTGCTACTGTATCAAAGTAATGTTTGGCCTAATTAATATTTTCTGTTTCTACATTGCATTGGTGTTTACAGTGTACTTGTTACCCTCAGCAGATTACGTTCACTGTAGAACATTGTATTGAAATGTAGATATAAGCCTATGAAAGACCAAAGAGCTTAGATTTAGAAGCAACAGTGTTACATGGTATATCCAAAAATGTACTATTATAAAGCAGTGTTGCCATTTTGATGCAAATGCTTCATTCGGGACCATGTGTTTATTGGCATTTTGAATGCAGTGTTACAATTTTGAAGGAGATGTGAGGCATTTTGCATTTTGTGTGTGCAGTTTTGGGAATTGTGTGTAGAGTTTTGAAAAAAGGAGACAGTTTTGAAAACGTGTGTAAGCAGTTGGAAAAAAACTGTAATATGCATGTGTGAATTCAAAATGTGTTTTTTGCATATCCCAACTCTCCCTGAGATGCCCTTGGAGAGTGATTTCACTGCCAGGGTCTGCCATCAACGGTGACCCTGAGCCAATTAAAGAAATAAGTCCTTGCTCAAGGGCATATTGACAGATTTTTCACCTCTGGGATTTGAACTAGCGACCTTTTCGGTTACTGGCCCAACGCTCTAACTGCTAGGCTACCTGCCGTGTGTGTGTGTGTAGTGTGTGTGTAGTGTGTACATTGGCAGCATCACCCTACAGTAGCTGTGTATATGTAACGGATGTGAAATGGCTAGCTAGTTTAGCGGGTACGCGCTAGTAGCGTTTAAATCAGTTACGTCACTTGCAATGTAACAGTATCATTTAGTACGTCCCTCGCCCCGACACGGGCGCGAACCAGGGACCTTCTGCACACATAACAACTGACACCACGAAGCGTCGTTACCAGTCGCTCCACAAAAGCCGGGCGCCCTTGCCAGAGCAAGGTGCAACACTACTTCTAGGTTTCAGAGCAAGTGACGTAACTGACTGATTGAAACGCTACTAGCGGCGATACCCGCTAACTAGCTAGCCATTTCACATCCGTTACAATATAGACAGACGACACGTCTTGTAGCTGCCTCTCTGTTATTTGATGTGTTGCCGGTTGATTGGATTACACACCGGATTACAACGCTGACATCCATGTCACATACACATACACACATAACACAGGTTGCAGATGCTACAAAGAAAAATGGTTGAACGGTGTTATTTGGGTGGGGGGCGTCTGTGGTGTGTGTGTAACACTGAAGCATGCATGAGAGCAACCAGCTGTTCCGGACGACTGTGTGATTCACGCTCTCCGTAGCCGCGTGAAGTAAGACCTTTAAACGGGTCAACATTCAAAAGGCCGCAGGACCAGACGGATTACCAGGACGTGTATTCCGAGCATGCGCAGCACCACTGGCAAGTGTCTTCACTGACATTTTCAACCTCTCCCTGACTGAGTCTGTAATACCAAGATGTTTCAAGCAGACCACAATAGTCCCCCTGTCCACGAAAACTAAGGTAACCTGCCTAAATGACTCCGACCCCATAGCACTCACGTCTGTAGCCATGAATGCTTTGAAAGGCTGTCATGGCTCACATACATCACCATATTATCCCAGAAACCCTAGACCCCACTCAAATTTGCATACCGCCCAACAGATCCACAGATGATGCAATTATATTGGCCACTCAACACTGCCCTTTCCCACTGGACAATTTTTTAAAATTGTTTTTATTTACACCGTTATTTAACCCAGGAAAGGCTAGTTGGAGAACAAAGTTCTCATTTGCAACTGCGACCTGGCCAAGATAAAGCAAACGCAGGTTTGAACAGGCAATAAATAGGCCATGGTGGCGAAAGTAATTACAATATAGCTGTCACGGCCGTTGAAAGAAGAGGACCCAAGGCGCAGCGTGGTGAGCGTACATTTTCTTTTTATTAGAAAAGACGCCGAGACAAAACAATAACACTAACAAAACAACCGTGAAGCTAAAGGCTATGTGCATAAACAAAGTCAACTTCCACAAAGACAGGTGGGAAAAAGGGCTACCTAAGTATGGTTCTCATCAGAGACAACGATAGACAGCTGTCCCTGATTGAGAACACCTACCCGGCCAAAAGATAGAAATACAAATAATAGAACATAAGAATATCACCCAAATCACACCACCCTGACCAAACACACACACACACACACACACACACACACACACACACACACACACACACACACTTATGTTCTTCAGATAGGGTCATATACAGGTTAAAAGAGTGTGAAATCCCCTTGGCAGTATGCTAATTCACAGCAGCCCTTCACAATGGAACTGTCAATCTGGACAATAGAGTCTCAATGAAACGGAGACAGTATGACTACTGTGTGTTGTGTGTACGTGCGTGTCCCTGTGTCTGTCTGTAATCCAATCAGCAGGCAGCAAATCAAAAACATTCTCTGTTTTGGGCTACAAAACAAGATGTCTGTCTATACACAGCTACATTAGGCGGTGATGCCAACGTACATCACTGCTAATAGGAAGGGGATCTTTGCCTTATCAGAGGTTTAGGAAACTCTTTAAAGGGACGGCTTGCACCCGAACAGGAGAGGAGTTACGATGCTGATTGCTAATATCGAACAGGTACTACAAAAATGATGGGATATCAAATCAAATCAAATTTTATTTGTCACATGCGCCGAATACAACAGGTGTCGACCTTACAGTGAAATACTTACTTACAAGCCCTTAACCAAGTCCTTGCCAACGCAGACACCTCTTGTTTTATTCCACGTCCTCGTTCGAGGAGTAGGCCTAATGGTTCAATTCTTGGCAATCTATTCTAATTCAAGCCAACCCCATGGTATTCTCTAATAGGGAGGTTACCTGCTGAACATGGCATGTTTGCATTAGTCTCCGTCTGATCTGAAATCCCGCAGCAGTGGCCTTTGGCTGATTCATGTAAATGGCAGAAGTTTGATTTCAAAAATGTATTTTATTGTAACTCTAGCTTCTCAAACCAACACGGACATTCTGGTTATAACTGAATCTTGGTTAAAGAAGTTTATGCCGGACTCTGATGTGTCTCTGACTGGTTATAAGGTTTTTAGATCTGACAGAGTTGGCAGAGGGGGGGTGTCACCATATACACTACCGTTCAAACGTTTGGGGTCACTTAGAAATGTCCTTGTTTTTGAAAGAAAAGCACATTTTTTGTCCATTAAAATAACATCAAATTGATCAGAAATACAGTGTATGTTGTAAATGACTATTGTAGCTGGAAACGGCTGATTTGTTATGGAATATCTACATAGGCGTACAGAGGCCCATTATCAGCAACCATCATTCCTGTGTTCCAATGGCACGTTGTGTTAGCTAATCGAAGTTGATAATTTTAAAAGGCTAATTGTTCATTAGAAAACCCTTTTGCAATTATGTTAGCACAGCTGAAAACTGTTGTTGTGATTAAAGAAGCAATAAAACTGGCCTTTTTTCTTCTAGTTGAGTATTATGAGTATTGAGTATTATTTTAAATGGACAAAAAAAATGCTTTTCTTTCAATAACAAGGACATTTCGATGTGACCCCAAACTTTTAAATGGTAGTGTTCATGAAAAGCAACTTAAATATTTTTGTATCCATCACCACCTCTGTCCCTAAGCAATTTGAATGTCTAGTCCTAAATGTGGGCCTTGGTAATAATGCCCATCTGACACTCGTGGGAATTTATCGCCCTCCCTCAGCCTCCATATGTGCTCTTAACAAATTGTCTGACCTGCTGTCTAATTATGCTAAATCTGAATTTTTAATAGTGGGTAACCTTAATCTGGATTGGTTGATGCCAGTATCTGATAGGCTGAAAAATATTTGTACTGAGCTAAATCTAACATAGCTGATAACTGAACCAACTCGCTCCAACTGTAACACCCTGAAAAATCTAATATTTTAGATATTATTCTAACAATACCCCTTATAAGTTTACAGCCAATGGGATATTTGCTAATGAGTTCAATGACCATTGTCCCATTTCCTGCATACGAGATGTTAAGCCATTTTCCCAGCAAAAGATAGTAGTAACAAAAACCAGAAATAGAGATAAAATGAATCACTAACCTTTGAACATCTTCATCAGATGACACTCATATGACATCATGTTACACAATACATTTATGTTTTGTTCGAAAARGTGCATATTTATATCCACAAATCTCGGTTTACATTGGCGCCATGTTCAGAAATGCCTCCAAAATATACGGAGTAATTACAGAGAGCCACGTCAAATAACAGAAATACTCATCATAAACTTTGATGAAAGATACATGTTTTACATATAATTAAAGATACACTTGTTCCTAATGCAACCGCTGTGTCAGATTTAACAGAAATACGAAATTCAACAGAAACAGAGTCAACAGAGTCAACAGAAATACAGAGTCAACAGAAATACGAAATTACGTCATAAATATTCCCTTACCTTTGATTATCTTCATCAGAATGCAGTGCCAGGAATCCTAGTTCCACAATAAATCGTTGTTTTGTTCGATAATGTCCATTACTTATGTCCAATTAGCTAATTTTGCTAATATGTGTAGTACACCTGTCCAAACGCTCGCGCAGATGCAGGCAAACGTCGGTCGAAAACTTCAAAAAGTTATATTCCAGGTCGAATAAACTGGTCAAACTTAGTAGAGAATCAATCTTCAGGATGTTGTTATCATTTATATCCAATAAGGTTCCAACCGGAGAATTCTTTTCAGTCTCTATAAGTAATGGAACGCAAGACGGTATAATGAGGAAAGCGCGCYACCAAGAACTGGCAATCTGCCAGACCACTGACTCATTCCCCTCCCATCCGGTCCCACAACACAGCATAAGCTTCATTCCACTTTCTACTGACTGTTGACATCTAGTGGAAGGCGTATGAAGTGTAAACAGATCCATATATTACAGGGAATTGAATAGGCGATGACTTTAACAACGACCACTCTCAGAATTTTCACTTCCTGTTTGGATTTTTTCTCAGGTTTTTGCCTGCCATGTGAGTTCTGTTATACTCACAGACATCATTCAAACAGTTTTAGAAACTGAGTGTTTTCTATCCAATAGTAATAATAATATGCATATATTAGCATGTGGGACATAGTAGGAGGCAGTTCACTATGGGCACGAAATTCATTCAAAATGCTGCCCCCTATACCAAAGAAGTTAAAAACTTGTTTGGGCTGCAATCCCGACAAAGGTACACTTATGACAACATCCAGCTCAAGTGCAAGGCGCGAAATTCAAAATCTAGTTTGTTAAAATATTTAACTTTCACACATTAACAAGTCCAATACAGCATATGAAAGGTAGACATCTTGTGAATCAAGCCAACATGTCCGATTTTTNATAACGTTGAAGCGAGCATAGATTTCTGACATTCTACTTCTTGGTCAGGGAAAGTGCTGCCAAATGACTTCTGTACCACTCAGAGAAAAAATTAGAACGGTTTTAGAAACTAGAGATTGTTTTCTATCCAATATTAATATTAATATGCATATTGTAAGAGCAAAAATTGATTAAGAGGCCGTTTGAAAATTGGCACATATTTTCCAGTTTTTCCAATACGCCCCCTGCAGCCATAACAGGTTAACAGATAAACATGTGCCATACAAAATGCTAAGGGTGAAAGACAGATTTAATCCTTGATTCACGCATAAATTGTCTCAGAAATTACAGGAAAGAAATGTAGCTCGAGCTAAGGCTAGACAGACTGATTCTACATCTGATTGGCAGTCCTTCAGACATTTGAGAAATGTATGTCTATCTCTGGTTCGAAAAATCTACATATTTCTTGAATTGTGTATCGAAGAGTGGAGGTAATCCAGCCAATGTCTGGAAAGGGGTCAAATCTTTGAAACAAAACTCCACCCCCTCGTTGCCACAGCAGGTTCTGACAGCCTCTGGTCCCATACTAGACAACATTAACATTTGTGGTGCTTTAAATAACCATTTAGCTTCAGCTGGCCACCTGTTTGAAAGGATAGTCTCTGAAAATTCATCTCATTCTACCAGAGGGAGTTCTCTAGTCACCTCAGAACAGATTGTAGAGAGACAGACTCACATACTTTGTTTTCATTTGAACCATTTGATGTCTGTGACGTATTAAGTGCTTTGCTAAAGGTTGATGTTCAAAATTCCATAGGGTCTGATTCACTTGATCCCTTATTTCTGCAGCTCTCTGCCCCACTTATTGCAGAACCATTTACCTATATTTTATACTTCCATTTTGTTTCTGGTGTTATCCCTATGATCTGGAAAGCGATACATGTCCTCCCCCTACATAAAGAAGGAGATCCTTCTGACTTAGATGACTACCGTCAAATCTCCAAATGATCTTGCCTTTCCTAAGTTTTAGAAACCTTTGCCAACTGTCACCTAAGAACTTTTTAAACTTCTCACTCCATTCTTAATGTGCACCTGTCACGATCGTCGTATGGTGGAAGAGAGGAGGACCAAAGCGCAGCTTGGGTGGAATACATCTTCTATTTTTAATGAAGACGAAAACGAAGAACACTTGACAAACTAATACAAAACAATAAACGACGAACGTGAAGCTATAATCCAAAATAGTGCTGACACAAACACTACACATAGACATAGACAATAACCCACGAACTACCCAATGAATATGGCTGCCTAAATATGGTTCCCAATCAGAGACAACGATAGACAGCTGTCTCTAATTGAGAACCAATCTAGGCAACCATAGACATACATACACCTAGACTAGACACTGCCCCATAAACATACAAAACCCCTAGACAATACAAAACACATACATCCCCCATTTCACACCCTGACCTAACTAAAATAATAAAGAAAACAAAGATAACTAAGGCCAGGGCGTGACAGCACCAGTCCTGTTTTAGTCCTGGACACAGCACTGTTTCAGCTGCTACGCTTCTTTAAGATGATGTGTTAAATTGCTTCGATCGTAAAAATCATTGTGCTGCCTTATTTATAGACCTTTCCAAGGTCTTTGACACTGTTGAAGGGTCACACTCTCATTCAAAGGTTGACTGAAATAGGCCTGGATCAGGCTTCTTGCAAGTGGTTAGAGAATGATCTGTCATACAGAACACTGTGTGATTTCTGATGGTGCTAAGTCTAGTTTCCTGGATATTACGAAAGTTATACCGCAGGAGATGGTATTGGACCTGTTCTCTTCACTATTTATATGAATAATATTGGTATATCTGTTAAAACATTTAATGTTAATCTGTATGCAGTGTGGAAGGACCACCAGGGGTCAGGCTGTGCCCACTGATAGTATCCCAGCCCGGCATGTGAGTAGAGGGGATCAGAGGCGGTTAAGCACACCTGGCGGCACTAATCACCTATTCTCTTCCTCCTACATAAGATACAGGAGAACCAGTAGTAAGGAGAGCTCGGTGCAAAAAGGAAGTGTTGATTCTCCAGACGGATGACTTACCTGACAAACGACAGAAGAAAGGAGCGGACCACCTCTTGGGAATGACAAACACTGATTCTCACCACCACCAGAAATGAGCTCTCCATTAACATATTGTTAAGACACACCCGTGATTTATGATAGAGTTAAAAGTTACTCACCTTGTTTTCATTATTCCTGTAAAGATGAAGATTTGTGTTATCCTTGTGAGATCATCCTTGGTGGTGTGGGCATGTTGGAGAAGAGAAGATACCTCCATATAGAATTTTGTTCTATTACAGAAAAACCTGATCCCGACTCGTTTATTCTACCTTCCACCTTCATAGCAACAGACAAAAATACTTGGTCCGCTCACATTGGTGGAGAATGCAGGCACAAGATGGATGAGTTACATGAGGATATAAGAAAGAAAAACAAAAAGCTACCTTTAACTTCTTATGGCTTGGGGGCAGTATTTCAACGTCTGGATGAGAAGCGTGCCCAAAGTAAACTGCCTATTACTCAGGCCCAGAAGCTAGAATATGCATATATAGAAAACACTTGAAGGTTTCGAAAACTGTTAAAATAATGTATGTGAGTATAACAGAACTGATATGGCAGGCAAAAACCTGAGGAAAATCCATCCAGGAAGTGGGATTGTTTTGATGTGGGTATTTTCAATTGAAAGCCTATAGAGTATCTAATGGGTTAGGACCCCGATTGCAGTTCCTTTGGCTTCCACTAGATGTCAACAGTCTTTAGACATTGTTTCAGGCTTGTTTTCTGAAAAATGAAGCAGAATGAGACCCTTTCTGTCAGTGGACTGAGGAAGAATGCAGAGCTAGTTTGCGTGCGTGACCGATTGCGCGCCCTTCATTGTTTTTCCTTTCTATTGAATACGCTATTGTCCGATTGAAATATTATCGATTATTTAGACAATTGACAACCTGAGGGTTAATTATAAACATTGTTTGACATGTTTCGACGAACTTTACCGTACTATTAGGATGTATTCGTCTGCATGTTTTGACTGCCTTGGAGCCAGTGGATTACTGAACAAAACAGCCAACAAAACTGAGTTTTTGGGATATAAAGAGGGACTCCTGTGACTGCAACCGTATGAAGATCTTCAAAGGTAAGTGATTAATTTTATCGCTATTTCTGACTTTTGTAATTCCTTTACTTGGTTGTAAAATGTTTGTATGCTTTTGTAAGCGGGGCGCTGTCCTCAGATAATCGCATGGTATGCTTTCGCCGTAAAGCCTTTTTGAAATCTGACACAGCGGCTGGATTAACAAGAAGTTCATCTTTAAGCCAATGTATTGCACATGTATTTTTTATGGATGTTTATTATGACTATTTCTGTATTTTGAATTTGGTGCTCTGCAATTTCACCGGATGTTGTCAAGGTGGGTCGCTAGCGGGAACGCCTGCGCCAGAAAGGTTAAACACAGAGGAACAATACAAGTAATATGTATAACTCTCTACTACAACAGTTGATCACGGCCCAGCAGAAAACCATGGAGCCGGTGAGAAGAAACTAGAGTGAAGCCGAGAGCGGCTGCTCACGCCGTCTTACCTCGCCTCTCAAAGGAGGATGATATTGAGGCTTTCATCACAACATTCGAAAGGACGGCCACCTTGGAAGAGTGGCCCCCAACAGAATGGGCAAGTGCGTTATTCCCTCTTTTAACCGGGATAGCCCAGGAAGCCTACTATGACATGAACCCCCACGAAGCTGATGACTATGGGCGACTAGCTGACCCTCCGAGATAGAGCTGAAAAGTTCCATCAATGGACCTATATGGCAGACTAACCCGTGCGGGTCCAGATCTTCGCGCTCATACAACACACAAAGCAGTTGCTGGAACCCGGAAAGGGAGTAGGACATGTTGTAGAGACTCTCGCCGTGGACAAGGTTTTGAGGGAATTACCCATGGACTTAAAAAGGGTCGTGAGGCAAACAAACCCCTCGTCGGCAGACGACATAGCCCAGGCCGTGGAAACGTACCAATCTACGTGGGAGTTGTTAAAAGGGGGCGAGGAGGACTGGAAGGACACTATGAAGACCGTTCCCCAAACAACCCCGGCACATCCGCCACCGAAACAACCAAKCCCTCTCCTGACGGGGGAGAAGTCCTCACCCACACAACAGGGTCGGTGCTATAAATGCAAGTCGCCGGACCATTACGCCCCACAATGTCCCAGAAATTACGAATCCATGTCCACAGAGTCACCACTGCCCGTCCCCACACGTCCCTATATGAGAGAACAGGATCGCCTCTGTTGGTTAGCAGAAATAGCCCCAGCCCCAGAGATTCCGGTTCGAATAGAAGGATGAGATGTGGTAGCCATTCTCAACTCAGGAAGTATGGTTACATTAGTGGAGGAGCAGATGGTGACCACAGCAACACTTCTACCAGACAAAGTAGCCGTGTCCTGTATCCATGGAGACACCCACTATTACCCCACTGTGAGTCTGTCCATTCTCACCCCGAAAGGAAGGTGTACAGTCAGGGCAGGGAAAGTACCCCAGCTGAAGGTTCCATTATTGATCAGGAGAGGCTGTCCCCCATGTAAGGAGCTTCGGCAGACAACTTTACGCATCATGTCTCACTATCACACGCCAATGTCTGGCCCACCACAGGGGGGTAGGAAAGCAGAGAAAAAAAAGTTCAAGCCCGAGGTAGTAGCCCTACAAGGGAACGTGGCCTCAGCTTATTCCAGGAAACCTCCAATGAAGACACCTGCAAGGGGTTGCGCACGATGGAGGAAGGAAGGAGCGACCAGAGGCTAAGGGATATGTTTGAAGCACCTTTAGAGGAGGGGACATGAAAGGGATTCTCCTCGGGCACCTCTGTCGGGTATTGGAAACAACCTCCACCCCCCTCTCCAGAGGTCAACCTGCCCCAAGAATTAAAGGGACAGTTTGGCACTGCTCAGCATAGAGACCCAGATCTACAGGACGCCATGAGGAAGGTGAAGGTGATTGATGGGAGAAACTTTGACGGATTAGGTGAGCCCTCTCTTCCTTACTATGCGGTCAGGCGGGGTCTCTTATATTGGTTCAGGCAATGAAGGGGGGGGAAACTGCAGCTAGCCCATTCCCAAGTCCTAGGAGGACACCTGGCACGGGACAAAACGATCAACAGAATCATGCAGAGGTTCTATTGGCCCCTTGTCACCCGAGATGTGGCCAGGTGTTGTAGGACGTATGATCAATATCAGCGTACGGCCACACCTGCAGAATCCTTTGATTCCTCTTTCCACAGCTATGGACCTCATGGACCCCTCCCGAAATCCGCCAGAGGGCACGAGTACATCCTGGTTGTCGTAGTTTACGCTAACAAGTTCCCGGAGTCCATACCCCTTCGCAACATGTCATCAAAGGGAATTGCCAAGGAATTGTTCATGCTGTTTTCCTGAGTGGGCCTTCCCAAGACGATATTGACCGAACAGGGAATCCCGTTCATGTCCAGGATGYTGAAGGACCTGTGTTGGTTATACCAGGTTCAACAGATACGCACAAGCATATTTCACCCACAGACAGACGGTTTGTGTGAATGCCTGAACAAGACAATGAAAAGCATGTTGAGAAGAGTTGTGTACAAAGACGGGAAAAACTGGAACATGCTTCTTCCCCACTTAATGTTCGCCCTACAAGAAGTACCACAGGCGTGCGTCCACAAGGTTTTCCCCGTTCGAATTGCTGTAAGGCAGACCATGTTGAGGGATCCTCAACTTACCCCAGGAGACCTGGGAGGCCCAACCCTGCCCATTCCGGTCAACGAAAGAAAATGTTACCCTGATCCGGGACCAACTGTCGGCAGTCTGGCCCTTAGTAAAGGAGCATATGTAGAAGGCGCAACAGACTCAAGTCCGGGCCTACGATAAGACGGCGACACCCAGGGAGTTCACAGTGGGAGAGAAAGTGATGGTACTCYTTCCCACAGCCGCACAGCTTGCTGGCGCAGTGGAGGGGGCCCTACAAGATAACGAAGAGGGTCTCACCGGTCAATTACCGCATCAATCAACCTGACAGAAGGAAGTAGGACCAACTCTATCATGTCAACCTGCTGAAGAAGTACCATGAAAGAGAGGAGGGTGTGGCTTTGATGGCAGTGGAGGACAAACAAAAAAAGAGGCCCCTCCACAAGTATGCCGTGGCCAATATCTCCTGCCGGAGCAGTCAAGACAGCTAGACAAGCTGGTTATGCAATTCGGCAGGATATTCTCTTCCTCCCCAGGATAAACAGAGGTCCTGTTTCACCATATCCACACTGAGCCAGGCAAAAAGGTGCATATCCGGCCATTCCGGATTCCCGAGGCCCGCTGAGCCATCGCTAAGAACGAGGTAGGTGAGATGCTGAGCCATCTAGCCATCTACGAGCGAGTGATCCAGTCCCATAGTCCTGGTCCCCAAACCCGTAGGGACTGGCCTCGGCCCCAGACGAAGTGGGACGTCCAAGCCTTCTTTGGAATAACGGGATATTATCGTCGTTTCATCCCTGGATATGCCACCATTGCCGCCCCCCTCACAAATCTCATCAAGAAAAACCTTCCAAACCATGTAGCGTGGAAGGAGGAGACGGAATAAACACCTTCCAGTCGCTAAAAGATAGCCTGTGCTCTGATCCCATTCTGCAGGCTCCTGACTTCTCCCGAAAGTTTATTGTGCAGATAGACGCCTCAGAAACGGGGCTCGGGGCCGTCCTGGCTCAGGGTGAAGGCGATGCCGAGATGCCTATTCTCTTCATAAGTAGGAAGCTCAGTGAACGGGAACAGAAATATGCTACCGTAGAGAAAGAGGCAATAGCCATTAYGTGGGCCATTGATTATTAGTATGCTATTGCTCCAAATGTAAACCAGGCATTGTTAGAGCTGCAATCTGACTTTTTTGCCTTACGAAAAGCCCTGGTTGGTTTAAAACTTGCACTTAATGTGGGCGAAGACTAAATATATATGTTGTTCTGTAATTTTCGCGAAACATTTTCAGATGGACTACACATTTATTAATTGAATGATTCTCCCATTGATCAAGTTTACGCCTATAAATATCTGGMATTTTGGATTGACAAGGATTTAACATTTAAAAAACATACTGATAAACTAGTTAAGGATTAAGAAACAAATATTTAAAGTGGGCTTCTTTTTTTMGGAAAAATATCTTGCCTCACCCTAAACAGCAGGAAGCTGGGGGGGAGGGGGCGGGATTCTGTCACTATCTCTCATCAGACATGCTCTCTCTCTCTCTCACACACACACACACACACACACACACACACACACACGTACCTTTATGTTAAAAGTTAAAGAGTGTGAAATCACCATGGCAGTATGCTAATTCTCAGCAGCCCCCACAATGGAACTGTCAATCTGGGAATAGAGTCTCAATGAAAGGGAGACAGTATGACTACGGTGTGTTCTCTCTCTCTCTCTATCTCTCTCACCCCCCTCCCTCCCTCCCTCCCTTCGTCCGTCTCTCTGTGGGTTGGTGCCTGCACATCTGGATGTGTGTTCATTCTTCTGAATCTGATGGAAAATCAATAACAACAGATGTTTGAAGGCAGACTATGCATCCCATCAAAGAGAGTGCCTCTGACAGAACCAACACAGAGGTTATGTAGCCCTTTCCTGCAGTCAAATAGTCTTATCATCATTTCATAATTAATACACTTTTCTTTTTTTTATGCTGGAAAATCAGGTGTTTCTATGTTAAACAACGGCAGGTAGCCTAGTGGTTAGAGCGTTGGGCCAGTAACTGAAACGTTGCTGGATTGAATCCCTGAGCTGACAAGGTAAAAAMCTGTCGTTCTGCCCTGAACAAGGCACTGTTCCCCGGTAGAACGTCATTGTAAATAAGAATTTGTTCTTAACTTACTTGCCTAGTTAAATAAAGGTTATATTTATAAAATGTATATATACTGTATATACATTTCAGTCTTCTGTTATGTATATAAAGAGTAATATTGGGATGCAAACACAAAACTAAATACATTTCAACTATATATCTGACATGGTACAGGTGTCGTCTTTTTTTAAGCCCAAAACCATGTGTGTAAGGTGTATACTTTTGTTTCAAAGTAGACTTGTTTAAGACTACCAATAAACACATTGTGCAACCATGATTTAGCACACTGTATTAAAGGGTTTTAAACAGAAATGTCTCAACATGACAGGAAGTGTCAAATAGGAAGAGGAAGTTGGAGCAGAGGTTGAGATGGAACATAATGTGATGTCACACCTATTATCTTACCTCCATTGATAAGACAAACACAGAATCCCTACGGCACCCTGCGATCCACAACAATTAAACCTGCCACACACTTGTGTCACCTTCTGTTGTTGTCTGTCTGACACCAATAACACACACACAGACTCCCTTATAATTCTAGCGAATAAGCTAAACTACAGGGCTGATGACACAGGTACTGTACATTCTGTGAATGTTTCTGCCGCCCTGAACAGAGGCACTGTTCCCGGTAGAACGTCATTGTAAATAAGAATTTGTTCTTAACTTACTTGCCTAGTTAAATAAAGTATATTTATAAAATGTATATATACTGTATATACATTTCAGTCTTCTGTTATGTATATAAAGAGTAATATTGGGATGCAAACACAAAACTAATACATTTCAACTATATATCTGACATGGGTACAGGTGTCGTCTTTTTTTAAGCCCAAAACCATGTGTGTAAGGTGTATCTTTTTTCAAAGTAGACTTGTTTAAGACTACCAATAAACACATTGTGCAACCATGATTTAGCACACTGTATTATAAGGGTTTTAAACAGAAATGTCTCAACATGACAGGAAGTGTCAAATAGGAAGAGGAAGTTGGAGCAGAGGTTGAGATGGAACATAATTGTGTATCACACCTATTATCTTCCTCCATTGATAAGACAAACACAGAATCCCTACGGCACCCTGCGATCCACAACAATTAAACCCTGCCACACACTTGTGTCACTTCTGTTGTTGGTCTGTCTGACACCAATAACACACACACAGACTCCCTTATAATTCTAGCGAATAAGCTAAACTACAGGCTGATACACAGGACTGTACATTCTGTACACAAAGAGTCCCTCACTATCTAAGTGTGGTGTGTGTGTGTGTGTGTGTGTGTGTGTGTGTGTGTGTGTGTGTGTGGTGGTGTGTTGTGTGTGTGTGTGTGGTGTGTGTGTGTGTGTGTGTGTGTGTGTGTGTGTGTTTCCTTGCCTCCTTTATGTTTGTACTACCTGTGTTTGTTGTCACGATCTTTAACTCAGCTGATTAATGTAAATATGCACAGATATCACTGCAGTGGGTACACACACACCACACACACACACACACACACACACACACACACACACACACACACACACACACACAACCACACAACACACACACCCACACACACAACAACACCACCACCACACACACACCACACACACACAGCGCTGGCTTTGAGGGCT
>NW_019943255.1:10617-23117 GCF_002910315.2 Salvelinus sp. IW2-2015 | reverse complement strand
CATCACGTGGGAGAACAAGTATTTTTGATACAACTGCCGATTTTGCAGGTTTTCCTACTTACAAAGCATGTAGAGGTCTGTAATTATTATCATAGGTGACACTTCAACTATGAGAGAACGGAATCTAAAAACAAAAATCCAGAAAATCACATTGTATTGATTTTTAAGTAATTAATTGCATTTTATTGCATGACATAAGTATTTGATACATCAAAAAGCAGAACTTAATATTTTGGTACAGAAACCTTTGTTTGCAATTACAGAGATCATTACGTTTCCTGTAGTTCTTGACTAGGTTGCACACACTGCAGCAGGGATTTTGGCCCACTCCTCCCTACAGATCTTCTCCAGATCTCCAGGTTTCGGGGCTGTCGCTGGGCAATACGGACTTTCAGCTCCTCCAAAGATTGTTCTATTGGGTTCAGGTCTGGAGACTGGCTAGGCCACTCCAGGACCTTGAGATGCTTCTTACGGAGCACTCCTTAGTTGCCATGGCTGTGTGCTTCGTGTCGTTGTCATGCTGGAACACAGCCACGACCCATCTTCAATGCTCTTACTGAGGAAGGAGGTTGTGGCCAAGATCTCGCGATACATGGCCCCATCCACCTCCCTCAATACGGTGCAGTCGTCCTGTCCCCTTTGCAGAAAAGCATCCCCAAAGAATGATGTTTCCACCTCCATGCTTCACGGTTGGGATGTTTCTTGGGGTTGTACTCATACTTCTTCTTCCTCCAAACACGGCGAGTGGAGTTAGACCAAAAAAGCTCTATTTTGTCTCTCAGACCACATGACCTTCTCCATTCCTCCTCTGGATCATCCAGATGGTCATTGGCAAACTTCAGACAGGCCTGGACATGCACTGGCTTAAGCAGGGGACTTGCGTGCGCTGCAGGATTTTATCCATGACGGCGTAGTGTGTTACTAATGGTTTTCGTTGAGACTGTGGTCCAGCTCTCTTCAGGTCATTGACCAGGTCCTGCCGTGTAGTTCTGGGCTGATCCCTCACCTTCCTCATGATCATGATGCCCCACGAGGTGAAATCTTGCATGGAGCCCCAGACCGAGGGTGATTGACCGTCTCTTGAACTTCTTCCATTTTCTAATAATTGCGCCAACATTGTTCCTTCTCACCAAGCTGCTTGCCTATTGTCCTGTAGCCCATCCCAGCCTGTGCAGGGCTACAATTTTATCCCTGATGTCCTTACACAGCTCTCTGGTCTTGGCCATTGTGGAGATGTTGGAATCTGTTTTAATTGTGTGTGGACAGGTGTATTATAACAGGTAACGAGTTCAAACAGGTGCAGTTAATACAGGTAATGAGTGGAGAACAGGAGGGCTTCTTAAAGAAAACTAACAGGTCTGTGAGAGCCGGAATTCTTACTGGTTGGTAGTGATCAAATACTTATCGTCATGCAATAAAATGCAAATTAATTATTTAAAAATCATACAATGTGATTTTCTGGATTTTTGTTTTAGATTCCGTCTCTCACAGTTGAAAGTGTACCTATGATAAAAATTACAGACCTCTACATGCTTTGTAAGTAGGAAAACCGGCAAAATCGGCAGGTATCAAATACTGTTCTCCCCACTGTATGTGCAGCGCAGTTCTGTCAGCAGCGGGAAGGAAGTGCAACACCCAGCACCAACAGCCTAGCCTACATCAGCTGGTGAGCAGCGGAGGGAACAAGCGATGAGTGTGGGCAGACAGGCTCCGCCTCCGATTATACACATTGTGCAGGCGAATCTCTTTTCCGTTTTTAACCAGTCACCACTAGCCTTCTAGTTAGCTACCCTTTCCTGGTTAAGAACACCAGCTGCTTTACGAAATTAAAAACAATAGCAGCATTAAGTTTAATAGTAAAACCACAGTCTAGCTAGGTTTTTCTCTCCCTTGACTATGAAAAGTTTTGAATATGTAGTCTTGCTCAACCCTCCCACTTTCCCCACTGCATTTCATACCAGGTTGTGTAGCCAACGTACTACCCAAGTCTCCCTCTTTTTCTCAGAGGATTCTAGCCATTCCCAGGCATTAGAGGGCCGCACTTTACATTCATAAAGCATATCGCAGGCCATTCTAGCCTACTTGCAGACCAGACCGTGAACCATTTGTTTAGGCTACACATTGTTCAGTCATGTTATCCATTAGCTAGCTATAGCTAACAACCTGGGGCACGTTCAACAGGACGCAACGGTTTTGAAATTTATAACAATGGCAATGACTCGACGAGTATTGGAGGTGCAAACCCATAACTACTTTGCCAATACTTGCAGCATCATCTCTCTCTCTCTCTCTGTCACGTACTGGCCATAGAGAGGCTTTTATTCTCTATTTTGGTTAGGCTAGGGTGTGACTAGGGTGGGCATTCTAGTTTCTTTATTTCTATATTTTCTATTTCTTTGTGTTTGGCCAGGTGTGGTTCTCAATCAGAGCAGCTGTCTATCGTTGTCTCTGATTGAGAATCATACTGAGGTAGCCTTTTTTCCCACCTTGTTTGTGGGTAGTTGTTTTCTGTTTAGTTTAGTACCTTACAGAACTGTTCGTTGTCTCTTTGTTATTTTTGTTCAAGTGTTCTAAGTTATTAAAATATTATGAACACGTACCACGCTGCGCTTTGGTCCACTCCTTCTCGTGAGGCGAGCGTGACACTCTCTCGTGTGTGTCTGTAATGTGCAGTATCTATGTAGGCTTAATAGGAATTTACATGGCCAGATAAATGTTTCTTATATGTTTTCTGCTGTTGGTAGGACAAGGCTATGTAGTTTGTACACATAGTAGTCAGTGATTTATGTTTACTATAGGTTAATGAGGCAATACAAATGTGATGTGACTAAAATGTGTGTAAATAAAAAGGGTATTTAGTGACTGAAATGGCCCACTGTTTTACTGATTTTGACAATAACTACAATTAATCATTATTCAAATGACAAAAAATGTGGTTAATTATATTTTTAGTCAAAATGAACACTGCTTTATACACACACACACATACACATACACACACAACACACACATTTGGAAACTGTGAAAACACCACATGATACAGTAAAGGTTCTTTATAATCAGTCTGTCTGTCTGAACAATCACTGCTACAGTTTGGAGAGTGGGAGGGAGGGAGAGAGGAGGGGAAGATGGAGTGGGGAAAGAGAGAGTTAGATGGACTGGAGGAGGGGAGAGAGGAAAATAAAGAGAAACAAACAGAGAGCAACAGAGACAGAGACAGACTTGAACAGGTAGGCCTACTTTCCCAGTCTGAGGAGAGTGGGTGTGGATGACTCAGCTCACTCTTTAGTTTGTCCTTCTTCCCTCCTTCCTTCCCCTCTCCCTACCTGCTTTCAAAATATCATACCCTCTCTCTCTCCATACCTCCATCCTTCCCTCTCTCCCCACCTGCTTTCATAATATCCGTACCCTCTCTCTCTCCATATCTCCATCTTTCTCTCTTCCACTTTGTCTGATGGCCAGTCCTCTAAGGACTATCCTCTCTTTCTGGGGAAAGTGTGGTTCAGCTTGTTCCAGTCTAATTGGACCTCCAGGGAGGGGGAGGATCTGCCCCTCAGAGACCAGCCCCAGAGCACATCAGGCTGGGCAGACACCAGAGACCCTCTCGGAGGGAGAAATGTTTTTCTGCTGTTTTCCACCCACTAACAATCCTGTCTGGTGTGTACATTCTTCAGCTGTTTTAAAATAGCTGAGAACAGTCAACATCATCATTAGGAGATTTCTGTTTCCAGAGTCAGAACAACATTGGTAATAATGCATGTGTTATGGTTGTTTGAGTTGAACTGAGACAAGAGGTAGAGTGTTCAACTGAGAAACACAGTCGTCCATTTTGGAAGATATCTTTGTTTTTCAAACAACGGCACAACTTAATTTTTTTCATCCTCAGCTGTCTCACATGCCCTCTCTTTGCACACAAACACGCACACACATTCTCCCTCTCTTTTTTATTTTTTTATTTCACCTTTATTTAACCAGGTAGGCTAGTGAGAAGAAGTTCTCATTTGCAACTGCGACCTGGGCCAAGATAAAGCAAAGCAGTTTGACACATACAACAACACAGAGTTACACATGGAATAAACAAACATAAAATCAATAATACAGTGGAAAAATCTATATACAGCATGTGCACATGAGATAGGATAAGAGAGGTAAGGCAATAAATAGGCTATGGTGGCGAAGTAATTACAATTATAGCAATTAAACACTGGAATGTTAGGATGTGCAGAAGATGAATGTGCAAGTAGGATACTGGGGTGCAAAGGAGCAAGATAAAATAAATAAATACAGTATGGGGATGAGGTTAGTTGGTGGGCTCTATCCTTTCTAAGTGATAAATATGTGTTTTTGCAGTTAGTGGTGAGAAAGAAGAGCTGTACCGTGTTTATACATATTGTCATACTATCCCTAGGAGAAAGAGAGAGAGAGAGTTGGAGTATTATACACAGTACATTGCAAAACCAACAACTAAATTACTGCTTGAACACCAAAAGCTCTAACATACACAGAGAGCAGTGTTCTGGATATAGATGTGGTTTTAGGCCACTCTGGTCCGTTACTATGTCCTGAGTTTCCACTGTGAGAGCTGCTGACCTCACTAAGGTCAGGGGTGAGGAGTCAACCCCAGCCCTGCAGTAGGAATGAAACAACTCAGATGGAAGTTATGATTTGGAGGTTGTAAAGAAAAACCGGACATGCTCTCCTATAGGAGTTGCCTCGTATTCAATCTTTCAGCTCTCTGATCATAATAAAAACAGCACCAAGGTGTGTGTGTACAGTAGGTGTTTATGTATTCTACTTTAAACACAACTTTATACCAGTGTTCATTTTTCAACAACAATAGTGACTAAAATATTCATCAAACATCTATTTTTCAGTTGACGAGACTATAACTGACTAAATAGATCCAGAAAAAARATTACTAAGCTAAAACGATTTTTCATATTAGTTGACTAAAACGAGACAAAATTATCCCTGTGACTAAAATGTCTACTAAGTGGACTGGACAATAGTTTTTGTAGAGATTGAGAGCTTTTACGTGATAAGCACAATTAATATTATCAGCACAGCACATATGTGCAGCGCAGTTCTGTTCAGCAGCGGGAAGGAAGTGCAACACCCAGCACCAACAGCCTAGCCTACATCAGCTGGTGAGCAGCGGGGGAACAAGCGATGAGTGTGGGCAGACAGGCTCCGCCTCCGATTATACACATTGTGCAGGCGAATCTCTTTTCCTGTTGTTAACCAGTCACCACTAGCCTTCTAGTTAGCTACCCTTTTCCTGGTTAAGAAGCACCAGCTGCTTTACGAAATTAAAAACAATAGCAGCATTAAGTTTAATAGTAAAACCACAGTCTAGCTAGGTTTTTCTCTCCCTTGACTATAGAAAAGTTTTTGAATATGTAGTCTTGCTCAACCCTCCCACTTTCCCCACTGCATTTCATAGCCAGGTTGTGTAGCCAACGTACTACCCAAGTCTCCCTCTTTTTCTCAGAGGATTCTAGCCATTCCCAGGCATTAGAGGGCCGCACTTTACATTCATAAAGCATATCGCAGGCCATTCTAGCCTACTTGCAGACCAGACCGTGAACCATTTGTTTAGGCTACACATTGTTCAGTCATGMTATCTCATTAGCTAGCTATAGCTAACAACCTGGGGCACGTTCAACAGGACGCAACGTTTTTGAACATTTATAACAATGGCAATGACTCGACCGAGTATTGGAGGTGCAACCCATACTACTTTGCCAATACTTGCAGCATCATCTCTCTCTCTCTCTCTGTCACGTACTGGCCATAGAGAGGCTTTTATTCTCTATTTTGGTTAGGCTAGGGTGTGACTAGGGTGGGCATTCTAGTTTCTTTATTTCTATATTTTCTATTTCTTTGTGTTTGGCCAGGTGTGGTTCTCAATCAGAGGCAGCTGTCTATCGTTGTCTCTGATTGAGAATCATACTGAGGTAGCCTTTTTTCCCACCTGTGTTTGTGGGTAGTTGTTTTCTGTTTAGTTTAGTTACCTTACAGAACTGTTCGTTTGTCTCTTTGTTATTTTTGTTCAAGTGTTCTAAGTTATTAAAATATTATGAACACGTACCACGCTGCGCTTTGGTCCACTCCTTCTTCGTGAGGCGAGCGTGACACTCTCTCGTGTGTGTCTGTAATGTGCAGTATCTATGTAGGCTTAATTAGGAATTTACATGGCCAGATAAATGTTTCTTATATGTTTTCTGCTGTTGGTAGGACAAGGCTATGTATGTTTGTACACATAGTAGTCAGTGATTTATGTTTACTATAGGTTAATGAGGCAATACAAATGTGATGTGACTAAAATGTGTGTAAAATAAAAAGGGTATTTAGTTGACTGAAATGGCCCACTGTTTTACTGATTTTGACAATAACTACAATTAATCATTATTCAAATGACAAAAAATGTGGCTTAATTATATTTTAGTCAAAATGAACACTGCTTTATACACACACACACATACACATACACACACACACACACATTTGAAACTGTGAAAACACCACATGATACAGTAAAGGTTCTTTATAATGCAGTCTGTCTGTCTGAACAATCACTGCTACAGTTTGGAGAGTGGGAGGGAGGGAGAGAGGGAGGGGAAGAAGAGAGTGGGGGAAGAAGAGAGTTAGATGGACTGGAGGAGGGGAGAGAGAAAATAAAGAGAAACAAACAGAGAGCAACAGAGACAGAGACAGACTTGAACAGGTAGGCCTACTCTTCCCAGTCTGAGGAGAGTGGGTGTGGATGACTCAGCTCACTCTTTAGTTTGTCCTTCTTCCCTCCTTCCTTCCCTCTCTCCCTACCTGCTTTCAAAATATCATACCCTCTCTCTCTCCATACCTCCATCCTTCCCTCTCTCCCCACCTGCTTTCATAATATCGTACCCTCTCTCTCTCCATATCTCCATCTTTCTCTCTTCCACTTTGTCTGATGGCCAGTCCTCTAAGGACTATCTCTCTCTCTGGGGAAAGTGTGGTTCAGCTTGTTCCAGTCTAATTGGACCTCCAGGGAGGAGGGAGGATCTGCCCCTCAGAGACCCAGCCCCAGAGCACATCAGCTGGGCATGGACACCAGAGACCCTCTGGGAGGGAGAAATGTTTTCTGCTGTTTTCCACCCACTAAACAATCCTGTCTGGTGTGTGTACATTCTTCAGCTGTTTTAAAATAGCTGAGAACAGTCAACATCATCATTAGGAGATGTTCTGTTTCCAGAGTCAGAAACAACATTGGTAATAATGCATGTGTTATGGTTGTTTGAGTTGAACTGAGACAGAGAGGTAGAGTGTTCAACTGAGAAACACAGTCGTCCATTTTGGAAGATATCTTTGTTTTTCAAACAACTGGCACAACTTAATTTTTTTCATCCTCAGCTGTCTCACATGCCCTCTCTTTGCACACAAACACGCACACACATTCTCCCTCTCTCTTTTTTATTTTTTTTTATTTCACCTTTATTTAACCAGGTAGGCTAGTTGAGAAGAAGTTCTCATTTGCAACTGCGACCTGGCCAAGATAAAGCAAAGCAGTTTGACACATACAACAACACAGAGTTACACATGGAATAAACAAACATAAAATCAATAATACAGTGGAAAAATCTATATACAGCATGTGCAKATGAGATAGGATAAGAGAGGTAAGGCAATAAATAGGCTATGGTGGCGAAGTAATTACAATATAGCAATTAAACACTGGAATGTTAGGATGTGCAGAAGATGAATGTGCAAGTAGAGATACTGGGGTGCAAAGGAGCAAGATAAATAAATAAATACAGTATGGGGATGAGGTAGTTGGATGGGCTAGTATGTACAGATGGGCTATTACAGTGTCAGTGATCTGTGAGCTGCTCTGACAGCTGGTGCTTAAGCTAGTGAGGGAGGTAAGAGTCTCCACAGCTTCAAGAAGATTTTGCAGTTCGTTCCAGCGTTGGCAGCAAAGAACTGAAGGACAGGCGGCCAAAGGAAGAATTGGCTTTGGGTGACCAGTGAGATACACCTGCTGGAGCGGCGTTGCTACGGGTGAGTGCTGCTATGGTGTTATCGTGACCAGTGAGCTAGATAAGGAGGGTCTTACCTAGCAGAGACTTGTAGGTAACCTGGAGCCAGTTGTTTGCGACGAGTATGAAGCGAGGGCCAGCCAACGAGAGCATTCAGGTCGCAGTGGTGGGTAGTACATGTGGCTTTGGTGACAAAAACGGATGGCACGGTGATAAACTGCATCCATTTGTTGAGTAGAGTGTTGGAGGGTATTTTGTAAATGACAATCGGCGAGTCGAAAGTTATCGTAGGATGGTCAGTTTTACAAGGGTATACTTGGCAGCATAAGTGAAGGATGCTTTGTTGTGAAATAGGAAGCCATTCTAGATTTACATTTGTGAATTGGAGATGTTTAATGTGAGTCTGAAGGAGAGTTTACAGTCTAACCAGACACCTAGTATTTGTAGTTGTCCACGTAGTCTAAGTCAGAACCGTCCAGAGTTGTATGCTGGACGGGCGGCAGAGTGCGGGCAGCGATCGGTTGTAAGAGCATGCATTTAGTTTAACTTGCATTTAAGAGCAGTTGGAGGCCACGAGAAGGAGAGTTGTATGGCATTGAAGCTCATCTGAAGGGAGTTAACCTCTTGACGCCTTAAGGGGGTCAGATTTCTTAAATTTCTTCAATAACGTTCCCCAAGTAAACGGACTATTTCTCAGGTCCAGATCGTAGAAATATGCATATAATTTACAGATTAGGATAAGAAAAAAGCCTCCAAAAGTTCCAAAACTTCAAGATATGTCTGTGAGGTCCTCCCGGGTGGCGCAGTGGTCATAGGGCACTGCATCGCAGTGCAGCTGCCGCCACCAGAGGTCTCTGGGTTTCGCGCCCAGCTCTGTCGCAGATTCCCGGCCGCGACCGGAGTCCGTGGCGGCGAGCACAATTGGCTATGACAGTCGTTAGGGAGGGTGATGGCCGGGTTAGGGATATCCTTGTCTCATCTGCGCTCCAGCGACTCCTGTGGCGGCCCGGGCCGCGCAGTGCGCGCTAACCAAGGGGGCCAGGTACACGGTTGTTTCCTCCGACACATTGGTGCGGCTGGCTTCCGTTGGAGGCGCGCTGTGTTAGAAAGCAGTGCGGCTTGGTTGGGTGCCTGCTTCGAGGACGCATGGCTTTCGACCTTCGTCTTATTTCCCAGGCCCGTTATGGGAGGTTGTAGCGATGAGACAAAGATAGTAATACTTAGCGATTTGGATACCACGAAAATTGGGGAGAGAATGGGATAAAATTTAAAAAAATTAAATTAAAAAAAATTAAAAATAATTGTCTGTGAGTATAACAAAACTGATTCTGCAGGCGAAAACCTGAGAAAATCTAACCCGGAAGTGATTCTTCCATTTAAAGAGGGGTATCAACCAGATTCCTTTTCCAATGGCTTTAGACATAGTTTCAGGCTTTTATTTGTGAAAAAATGAGCGAGATTTTTCAAAAACTATCAGGTGTCCTCTGATTAGTTCCTGCCGCCGAGAGGGAGCTCTCCATTTTTCTTTTTTCTTCTCTTATTGAATAGTTTACGGTCCCAGGTTGAAATATTATCGATCTATGTTTGTTAAAAACAACCTGAGGATTGATTATAAAAAAAACATTTGACATGTTTCTCACGACCATTACGCGATACTTTTTGGATAATTTCCTCGTTCGAACGGAACACGGAGCTTGGCTTTGGTAGCTGAGACATAACCAGCGCAACCCCAAAATGCTGTTTCCTTGCTGTTAGACAAATGGTAATATTTATCGAAAAAATTAAACATGTTGTGTGTGTAATTGCGGAGTCTCGAGGTGAGTGCAAACATCCGAAGATTATCAAAGGTAAAGCGATTCATTTTATTGCTTTTCGACTTTTCGTGACCTAAGCCTAACCAAGCTATATATAAGGCTAACTGTTCATAGCATTGCATTGATTACACTCACATAAAGGCTTAGCTTGCTTCGCTGAACAAAGCATATTTTCACAAATCTGACATGATAGGTGGATAAACAACAAGCTAAGCATGTTCTTGCGTACGTACTTTCACTTTGATTGCCATGATTATAAATATCTTTTTGTCAATATTTTTGAATCTGATTACGTTTGGGAATTTTCTTCGGCCTTCAGGGACCGGAACGAGCTGTAGTTTTTTTCTCAAACATAAACGCGTCAACCCAAATGCGTGTTTTTCTGTTATAAAAGTAATATTTAAATCGAACCAAAAAAACAATTATTGATATAACTGGCGTCTCATAGTGAGTGCAAACATTCGAAAGATTATTCAAAAGATTACGATTACATTTTATTGTTTTATTCTGACTTTCGTGTTACCAATGCTAATTGAGCTAGCTGTTCTAGCATTTGATGATACCACTCACAAAAAGCTTGGATTTCTTTCGCTGCTATAAGCATTATTTGTCAAATCTGACACCAATAGGTGATAACAACAAGCTAAGCTGTGTATTTGGTTTATTTCACTTGGAATGCAAATGGATTATAAATATTTTTGTAATTTTTTGCGCCCGCAATTCAGCGAGTGGTGTTAGAAAATGATCACGTAAAGTCCGTAATCTGATTTGTTAACTTGGCTTTGAAAACCTTAGAAAAGGCATGTAGAATAGATGATAGTTGTGTACAAAGTTTGGGTCTAGAGTGTCGCCCTCTTTGAAAGAGACGATACAAAGAAGGGTGAACAGGCTAGAAATGAGGGTGCCTATAATAATTCGCAGATCATTATTTAGACCAGAGCAGGTTCAGTTGTGCTAGCCCGGCTGACTTCTGTGGGGGTACACAGATTTGTGCCGCTCTATGCAAGACATCAACTATCTGCGATTTGGGTGAAGAAGAAGTGGCAGAGGTTGGGCACAGTTAGCTGTGATGGTAGGACGCAGGGCTGCTGATGTTCTTATTGTCAAAAAACGAGGTAGGGGAAGCAGGTGGAAAAGCAATGGCCAGCCGAGAAAAATGCTCTATTGAAATTCTCAATGTATTGTGGATTTATCGTGTATAAAAAGTGACAGGGTTTCCATAGCCTCAAGAGCAGTGCTGGCAAGTGGGAGGAGTGCTCTTATTCTCATGATCGTTATACAGTGTCCAACGAACTTTTATGATTTTGTACTACAGGAAACAAATTTCTGTTTGAAAAAGCGTAGCCTTAGCTTTCCTAACTGGCTCTTGTGTAACTTGGGTTCCTAATCTTCCCTGAAAATTACATATCACGGGGGCACTTACGCTGTGAACTAATGCAGAACGCCACAGATGTTTTTTGTTGCTGGTCAAGGCAGACAGGTCCGGTGAGTGAACACACCTAGATATCATTTTCCTAGTTCAACATTTTTGTGTAATGGAGCAGGCTTGTTTATAGAATGAGTGAGGCAAGCACTTTTTTGCTTGTCTATTTTAAATTTTATACAGTTTTCCAAATATCTCACGACCACCACCAACCAAACACACATTCCACTATTCACAGAGTGTACAGACTCTTCAGATATTCATAATGTAAAAAAGATTAAAAATATTAAAACAAATGTGTTTAATAATATTGATATTACTCTACCTATAAACAATCATACATAGACACTACATACAAATCTAATAATACTAACAAAAATTCTAAATGTAGAACATGCAAGCAGCATTCATCAAGGATTCTATTTGCTATCTATCCAGCCTTAGCTGAGGATGATCGATCCCATAATTAGTTTTTAGATTTTACAGACGCCTTCGCATACCGCTCACCATCCCCGATCCCACCGATTCACTCAGATGCCAATTTGATATAAGTGGAAGTAAATAGTGAGACCAGAGGTCTATACAATACTTGGCTTGTCTCTTGTGAGGTCATAACGTGAGGCTTTTCAAGAGAGAAAGTCAACAATCTGGTTCAATCCACATTTTATAAATGTATCGATAGGTACTAAGAGTCAAATAGAAGATACATTTCTTAGAATACAGCTATTGTCAATGGTCAATGAGCACAATTTTCTGCTGTCAGAGATCACTAGAACATAAGTCCTGCTGCTTCTGGCCATTACGAAGATAGAGACTATCGGGGTCATATCAAACTGACATCTAGTATTTCTGATCTACTCGACTGAGTAGAATAACTATGCAGAAAGGGAAAAAATGGGTGGAAAAAAGTTCTTTTGCTATCGGGTTAGCTCAATAAAATACATATTGTGTCTCCCTGTAAAACCCATTTAAAAATCAGAAAGTCGGATGCTGGATTCACAACTGTTATCCTTTCATTTGTTCTGACTGTCGATATTTCATGACATTTATTATATATCCTGTCGCCTTTAGCCTAGGCTATGCTAGTCCACTGTTTGGATGGGGAGGGACCCGATCCCGTCCGTGACTCGTGAAGGTTAAAAATGCATTTGCTCGGGCGTACTGCTAACAGTGACGCGAGAAAGGTGAAGTATTGACCCAGGATATTGTGGGACCGGTTGCCCCTTCATTATTTTGGTTTTTATT
>NW_019943255.1:7245-8684 GCF_002910315.2 Salvelinus sp. IW2-2015 | reverse complement strand
CAACTGGCTATGATAGCTGAGGTTCATAGCTAGGTTCTGAACTAATATGTATACCAAACGTTTGGGTCCATACACAGATCGGCTAGATAGCTAGCTACACATCCATGGGTATACAGGGATTTTAATAATCCACTGCACAATAAGCAAGAACATAGCTAGCTACGTGATTTCATCTATCTGCATGGCAAATATCAGCAAGGACAGCTTACAAAATTGTACATTCAATTTGCAGTAGATTCTTCAGCTTGCTARATAAGCAAGAACATAGCTAGCTACGTGATTTCATCTATCTGAATGGCAAATATCAGCAAGGAAAGCTTACAAAATTGTACATTCAATTTGCAGTAAATTCTTCAGCTAGCTAGATTCTTTACATCCACTGTTTCACAAAATGACAGCCTGGTTCGCTGGTTGTTTCATGAGTCCCTAAAACAACCAGAATTACAATTTTATACTCATGTCACAACATCCATAAAGCTAGCCAGCTAGCTGGCTAATGTTAGCTAGTCAGCTAACTGGCTAAATCACGATTTTCGTAAATGAACTATGATAAAACAAAATGCATAATCGTTTGTCTCTACATGAACTAACATTCCTGTCAACTGTACATATTTTTGCATGATTAGTTATGACGTTATAATCCCTTACATTTGCTTCCATCCTAGTATTTCTGTCCGCCATCTTTGATCCAGTTCAGGTCTGTGTAGGTGTACCCCTCTCTTCTAGTATTTCTGTTCGCCATCTTTGATTCAGTTCAGTTCAGTTCTGTGTAGGGGTTCCCCTCTCTCCTAGTATTTCTGTCCGCCATCTTTGATCCAGTTCAGTTCTGTGTAGGGGTTCCCCTCTCTCCTAGTATTTATGTCCGCCATCTTTGCTGAAGAAAGTCTAACAGTCAGCAGCAGCAGCCTTCCCCGGTCCTAGTGCCGGCCCGGTAAGAAGATGCGATGGAGCGGTTGACGAAAATAAGAAATCACAGAAAAAATATATTGACTGATATTGATTTATTTAGGGGGGGGCTAATTAATATTTTAGGACTAGCTACGTCCCTGATTCCTACTCTTTAACTTTTTGYCTGAAAATTAAATGTACATTTTACTCAACTGCGTTACCCACTCCATTCAGCAGATAAGGTCTGCGACTTTAAGGCAATGCTGCTAGTGTGACGTATAATCTAGTGGACGGAACGCTTCTTTCAACAGCAGCAACAGTTCGTCAGACACCTYGGTAGCTTGCTAGACAAAATAGACGAACCAATAAAGCTCTTTAGACGCTTTAGTGTATATTAGCCACTGTGTTTTAAAACCACTGCTGTCGTCTAGTTAGTTATCCGTTTTAATTTCATATTTACGGTATTATTTTTATTATTCATCTAACGGGCTGGTTAAGTTAGCATTAGCCTAGCTAGCTAACATCTCCAACCATGAGGTCACTAAGCTACT
>NW_019943255.1:0-5751 GCF_002910315.2 Salvelinus sp. IW2-2015 | reverse complement strand
ACCATTTCTACTGATCTGGTGCCAGTTATGATTTTCATCTGTTCATTTTACTGGAACAGTTTAATTTAATTTATAATAGTATCTCAAAATCATTGTCTGTGATTAATCTACATTCTATCTAAATGAAAATTATACACATCTAAAAGTAACTTTTATTGCCATTGCCAACTATGTAAAAATAGCCTACATAAAGCCAACAAATAAAAACATTGCAAATAACTGTCCTATAAATCACATGGCCTGTCTATAACGAACTTGAAACATTGTATAAAATATTCTGGGCCCTCAGAGTTTCCCGCRCCRGTGAGTTCGGGACAGCCACAGCTGTTGGCTATTTGTGGAAGGGATAAGAAGTAATCAGGTGTTTTGACATTTCCACTGGATCAGAGCATTAAGTTTTTCCCTTTCGTGCCGAGTGGTTATCGAAATGGCGAGAGCTGGAAATATTTTTCAAATACTTTGAGGAGTTATTCTCATTTGCAATTGATTTTGATTAGACTTTGTTTTTTCACCTCAAAATGTGCTTTGAGAAGCTCCACAACTCATTAGTGGTGGTGCGTTAAGACAATCTGAAATACTATCAGACATCCCCAAATGGGCACATTTATAGATCTACATTTGTGCTCAGGACAGGTAGACTAGTCCTACTTCTATATGTGGAACCAGGTAGACTAGTCCTACTACTATATGTGTAACCAGGTAGACTAGTCCTACTTCTATATGTGTTGTCAGGTAGACTAGTCCTACCTCTATATGGGTAATCAGGTGTGCATCCTTACTCAACATTGACAGGAGTGTTTCAAACAAAAGACAATGAATAAATTTACAAAACTGACGCATCTTGCGGGATCAGGTCTGGGTGGTCTGCCAGGGGCCGTTTCATGTATTATCCGTTGGAGTCGGCTTTGGGGAATGATTGGATTTCCCCATAGTATGTTGTACCTCAAGTTGACCGACTGAAAGGGAGTGTAATGTTATGACTATAATTACTGTTCCCTGAAGGAGGGATACGAGGTACAACACCTGTTTGGCCCCGCCCCTTCCTGTTCCCTGAAGGAGGGATACGAGGTACAACACCTGTTTGGCCCCATCCCTTCCTGTTCCCTGAAGGAGGGATACGAGGTACAACACCTGTTTGGCCCCGCCCCTTCCTGGGTCGGTGAAGAGCGGTATTAAATTGAATATGACCTAAGGCTCGTATTTCTGTGTTTATTATAATTAAGTCTATGATTTGATATCTGATAGAGCAGTCTGACTGAGCGGTGACTGAGTGGTGGTAGGCAGCAGCAGGCTCGTAAGCATTCATTCAAACATTCATTCAAGCAGCACTTTCCTGCGTTTGCCAGCAGCTCTTCGCAATGCTTGAAGTACAGCTCTGTTTATGACTTCAAGCCTATCAACTCCCAAGATTAGGCTGGCAATACTATAGTGCCATAAGAAAATTCCCAATAGTCAATAAGGTATATTGAATACAAAATGGTATAGAAGGAAATAGTTCTATAATTCCGATAATAACTACAACCTAAAACTTTTATCGCGGAATATTGAAGACTCATGTTAAAAGAAACCACCAGCTTTCATATGTTCTCATGTTCTGAGCAAGGAACTTAAACGTTAGGCTTTTTTACATGCTGATAATTGCACTTTACTTTCTTCCCAACACTGTGTTTTTGCATTATTAGAAACAAATTGAAACATGTTTCATTATTTATTTGAGGCTAAATTTGATTTTGATGTATTTTGATGTAGTAAGTTAAAATAAGGTTCATTCAGTATTGTTTGTAATTGTCATTATTACAAATATACTATATAAATCGTCTGATTTAATCGGTATCGGCTTTTTGGTCCTCGCAATAATCGGTATCGGCGCTTGAAAAATCATAATCGGTCGACCTCTACTAATGTAGAGATGATTCTGGAATATACTATATATCCTAGAAACCTGGTTAAACTATCCATTATGACATCATAGATGGAATTCCTAGAATATACTATATATCCTAGAAACCTGGTTAAACTATCATTATGACATCATGGATGAATTCTAGAAGTATACTATATATCCTGAGAAACCTGTGTAAATTATCATTATGACCTCATGGATGGCCAGTCCTCTACTATGTTAATGTTTGTTCAAACACTTAGTGTACAAACCCTCAGTTTCAGCGCTGATAGAAAATCCAAAGAGCATTTTACTGGTTGAAGGGTTTTTAAAGTATAAAGCAGTTGATTTGTGACAATAACACAAACATATTAAGCAGGAGATTCAAACGAGCCTTACAATTATAATCCAAAAGTAATGTGAAATGCCCACTCATAAGCAACCTGGAAATGGAGGCTATTTTTGCTGTCAGCCTATGAGAACTTCCTGAGTTTTCCCCCACGGTGGTGAATTAGTGAATAGACACAGAGGTTAATGTGAGTTTCCTTGAGTAGCACTCCTGACTTGTGCTTGTAATATTCAGAATACATTGTGAAAAAACTAAAATCTTCCGCTCACCATTTTTGCTCCAGGCAGATATACTACATCCATAAATAGTGGTTTCCTCATTATAGATATACTACATCCTACTAGTGGTTCCTATTCCAGATATACTTACATTCCATAACTAGTGGTTTCCTCATTAGCCAGACTATACTACATCCATAACTAGTGGTTTCCTCATTAAGCAATATACTACATCCATAACTAGTGTTTCCTCATTACCAGATATACTACATTCCATAACTAGTGGTTTCCTCATTAGCAGATATACTACACCTAACTAGTGGTTTCCTCATTACCAGATATACTACATCCGATAACTAGTGGTTTCCTCATTACCAGATATTACTACATCCATAACTAGTGGTTTCCTCATTAGCAGATATACTACATCCATAACTAGTGGTTTCCTCATTAGCAGATATACTACATCCATAAATTAGTGGTTTCCCTCATTAGCAGATATACTACATCCATAACTAGTGGTTTCCTCATTACCAGATATACTACATCCATGAACTAGTGGTTTCCTCATTAGCAGGGAGGAGTTTCTGCAATCAAATTGTGTGTGCATCGGCCCTCGTGCTGCAATTTTAGCAAACAACAAAAAAGGGGCCTATATTTTTTTGGAGATCAAAGGTCTGTCGGCCACACGGCTTAGGTTTTGACTTCTTAAACAATTGTTAAATAATTTAACAGACCTCCTGGGCATCACCTTTTACCTCAAATAAACAGTGGATTTCTGCTGTTGTGGGCCCTTTAACCGTCTGACTTTGTTGTTCACACAGGAGAATACGGGAACTATCGTGGATCTCTGGGAGCCTCAACAACCCTCATTGATGCTGAAAGAGGGCAGAAAGAGTCTCTCCAGATCAGAGACGCCCTCAATAAACACCTGCAGAGACCCCAGGGAAGGAGAACTCACTACTGCTCTGACTGTGGAAGAGATTCACCTCATCAGTCATTAAAATTCATCAGAGAACACACACAGGAGAGAAACCTCTATAGCGGTGTTCAATGTGGAAGAGTTTTATACATCTGGCCATCTTATTGTAACACCAGAGAATACACACAGGAGAGAAACCTTATAGCCTTGATCACATGTGCGGAGATTTTATTCAGCTAAGCAACCTGATATCACACCAGAGAATACTACACACAGGAGAGAAACCTTATAGCTGTACTCAATGTGAGAGTTTTGGTCAATCTAGCACCTAAACTATACACCAGAGAAACACACACAGGAAGAAAACCTTATTTGCTGTACTCAATGGGGGAAGAGTTTTAAAACATTCTAGCTATCTTATTGTACACCAGAGAATACACACAGGAGAGAAATCTTATAGCCTTGTCAATGTGGAAGCAGGTTTGTTCGGTCTGACCAGCTGACTCCAACACCAGAGAACACACACAGGAGAGAAACCTTATAGCTGTGAACACTGTGGGAAGAGTTTTGGTCGATCTTACCATCTGACTCTACAACCAGAGAACACACACAGGAGAGAAACACTCTATAGCTGTGATCACTGTGGCGAAGAGTTTTGTTCTTCTTCTGGCTATCTAACTATACACCATAGAACACACACAGGAGAGAATCAGCGCGCTTGATCAATTGGGAAGAGTTTCTCTACTTCTAGCTTTCTAACTATACACCAGCACAACACCACACAGAGAGAAAATCTCTATAGCTGTGTGATCCAATTGTGGGAAGAGTGTTAGTCATTCTCGGAGATCTGACCCAGTGCCCACCAGAGAATACACACAAGCGAGAGAAAACTATAAAGCTGTGGTCAATTTGCGAAGAGTTTTTCTTCTTCTGGCTATCTAAACCTATACACCATAAGAACACCACACAGAGAGAAAACCTCTTAGCTTGCATCAGAGAATAACCTTGTACAAAGAGATCTCTCGATCAAACTATCAGAGAAAATGGTATATATGAAGGAGTTTTGTTTCATGATCATAATGAAATAATGTCACAATGTAGAATGTTTAACATTGTAGTAGGAGTATTTTTAATGTCTCAATGTAGAATGTTCTCTACATATATAGTATTATTAATATACTCTGCAGCAGTCGCCGTCAGAACTGTCACACATGTTAGAAACCCTAAACGTTTGCCCCTGTAATCAATTGGTTTCACATTGATATCGACCATTTTAGGCTCATGGGGGAAATCCGGCTGCTGAATTGAAAGGAGTTATTTATCTTATGTGAACTTGAACCACAAAGGACTTAACAAAAAAAAGGAGTTGTCCTCTAACCAGTGATGTACACCATTATTCCAGAATTCAACTGATTTCAACATTGATATCGATGAGTTATACAAATAAGTGTTGTGTTCCTCTGTTTACCACCCTAAATTTAAATGCATCACTTCATATGTAGCTGACTGTCTTCTGGCACCGGGTGCTCCTCTAACCGTGACGCTAAAAACATACTCCCATTCCATGTTTTTTTTAGTTTGTAGTTTCAAACAGCACGTACAACCTACATTTCCCCCCCTAACCGATATCCGTGATTATTGCTACTTGTCAAAACAAACAGTGTTTCTGCTGCTTGTGCAGTTTATGAAGGAGCTTGTTTTAAAAAAAGACAAATTGTGGCAGATGTTTGTGTATATACCACATGTGAGGTTTTCAATTTAGCCCCAAAACGGTTTCTTGCATATTGGTTAGTTGATTTGGACCACGTTTTAAACTGTGTGTTGACATGTGGGGCCATCCCACCTAGCACAATGTAATTTGTGAAAGAGCCGTTTGAAGAAATAATACTAGTGCAATCAAAAATATTTATATTACATTTCATGTAAACATTTAGTAGTGCCATCATTTATCTTAATGCAACCAATTAACATTTTTTGGTACAATCTATATTGACATTGTTGCCCTTGTTTTTAGAATATCAGGATTCATTTCTCAGCGCTACCAACCCAAATGTACTAGAGGGCATGACATTGAGGGGACTGCGGCCTCCGATCCAACACATGCCTATCGACGTGAACCCTGAAAAGACGAGAGAACGCTCTGCCAGTAGGTGGAAAGTATACGGATATTGCAGGAGTTTCCTCTTGAAAAGACAGGACACGTCGGTCGGTAAGGACCACACTTGCCGTTGCTGATTGTCTCAAGGGGCAGTCAAATGTTTTTGTGTTTGCGTTTTGCCAGTGCGATTGCCATGATCACAGTCTTATTGTTTACTTGCACGTTTTCCGTATTGGAGATGAGTTTTGTTTTGCGCGTTCCAAGGGAATCTCTCTCTTTTTT
>NW_019943254.1:276557-281877 GCF_002910315.2 Salvelinus sp. IW2-2015 | reverse complement strand
TCTTGTGTTAGACTGTTGAGATGAGCCTCTGAATCTCGTTGATTATCTCGCATGGTGCAGTGATTGATGGGACATTTCCACTGGAGCGTCTCGGCGTCTGCAGACATCTGAGCCTCAGCCAGTGTTTGGATAGAGGAGGATCTGCTGTAAGCAGCGCGGAGTGGAATCTCTCTCTGAGGCCTCAGCCAGTGTTTGGATAGAGGAGGATCTGCTGTAAGCAGCGCGGAGTGGAATCTCTCTCTGAGGCCTCAGCCAGTGTTTGGATAGAGGAGGATCTGCTGTAAGCAGCGCGGAGTAGAATCTCTCTCTGAGGCCTCAGCCAGTGTTTGGAAAGAGGAGGAATCTGCTGTAAGCAGCGCGGAGTGGAATCTCTCTCCTCTCTTCCTCTGTCTCCCCCCCTCCCCCCACCGCTTCCTCAATTCAATTCAATTCCAATTTAAGGGGCTTTATTGGCATGGGAAACACATATGTTTACATTGCCAAAGCAAGTGAAATAGATAATAAACAAAAGTGAAATAAACAATAAATAAGATGTACAGTAAACATTACACTTGCAAAAGTTCCAAAATAATAAAGAAGTTTCAAATGTCATATTATCCAAATAGTTAAAGACAAAAGGGAAAATAAATAAACATAAATATGGGTTGTATTTACAATGGTGTTTGTTGCCATTTTCTTTTGGCAACAGGTCACATATCTTGCTGCTGTGATGGCACACTGTGGTTTTTCACCCAATAGAAATGGGAGTTTATCAATATTGAGTTTGTTTCAAATTCTTTGTGGGTCTGTGTAATAATCTGAGGGAAATATGTGTCTCTAATATGGTCATACATTTGGCAAGAGGTTAGGAAGTGCAGCTCAGTTTCCACCTCATTGTGTGGGCAGTGTGCACATAGCCTGTCTTCTCTTGAGAGCCAGGTTTGCCTACGGCGGCCTTTCTCAATAGCAAGGCTATGCTCACTGAGTCTGTACATAGTCAAAGCTTTCCTTAAGTTTGGGTCAGTCACAGTGGTCAGGTATTCTGCCACTGTGTACTCTCTGTTCAGGGCCAATAGCATTCTAGTTTGCTCTGTTTTTTTGTTAATTCTTTCCAATGTGTCAAGTAATTATCTATTTGTTATCTCAAGATTTGGATGGGTCCAATTGTGTTGCTGTCCTGGGGTTCTGTGCWGTCTGTTTGCATGAGAGCACCAGCTGTTCTGGACGACTGTGTGATCACGCTCTCCGTAGCCGATGTGAGTAAGACCTTTATACAACATTCACAAGGTCGCAGGGCCAGACTGATTACAGATCACCGACCATTTCGAATCCCACCATACCTTCTCCGCTATGCAATCTGGTTTCAAAGCTGGTCATGGATGCGCCTCAGCCACGCTCAAGGTCCTAAACGACATCATAACCGCCATCGATAAGAAACAGACCTGTGCAGCCGTATTCATTGACCTGGCCAAGGCTTTCGACTTGGTCAATCACCACATTCTTATCGGCAGACTCAACACCCTTAGTTTCTCAAATGATTGCCTCGCCTGGTTCACCAACTACTTCTCTGATAGAGCTCAGTGTGTCAAATCAGAGGGCCTGTTGTCTGGACCTCTGGCAGTCTCTATGGGGGTGCCACAGGGTTCAATTCTCAGGCAGACTCTCCTCTCTGTATACATCAATGATGTCGCTCTTGCTGCTGGTGATTTTCTGATCCACCTCTACGCAGACGACACCATTCTGTATACTTCTGTCCCCTCTTTGGACAGTGTGTTAACTAACCTCCAGACGAGCTTCAATGCCATACAACACTCCTTCCGTGGCCTCCAACTGCTTTTAAATGCTAGTAAAACTAAATGCATGCTATTCAACCCATCGCTGCCTGCACCTGCCCGCCCGTCCAACATCACTAATCTGGACGGTTCTGACTTAGAATATGTGGAAAACTACAAATATCTAGGTGTCTGGTTAGACTGTAAACTCTCCTTCCAGACTCACATTAAGCATCTCCAATCCAAAATGAAATCTAGAACCGGCTTCCTATTTCGCAACAAAGCACTAACGCTGCCAAACATACCCTCATAAAACTGACAATCCTACCGATCCTCGACTTCGGCGATGTCATTTACAAAATAGCCTCCAACACTCTACTCAACAAATTGGATGCAGTCTATCACAGTGCAATCCGTTTTGTCACCAAAGCCCCATATACTACCCACCACTGCGACCTGTATGCTCTCGTTGGTTGGCCCTCGCTTCATACTCGTCGCCAAACCCACTGGCTACAGGTTATCTACAAGTCTCTGTAAAGCCCCGCCTTATCTCAGCTCACTGGTCACCATAGCAGCACCCACTCATAGCACGCGCTCCAGCAGGTATAGCTCACTGGTTCAGCCCCCAAAGCCAATTCCTCCTTTGGCCGCCTCTCCTTCCAGTTCTCTGCTGCCAATGACTGGAACGAACTACAAAAATCTATGAAACTGGAAACACTTATCTCCCTCACTAGCTTAAAGCACCAGCTGTCAAGAGCAGCTCACAGATTACTGCACCTGTAACATAGCCCACCATATAATTTAGCCCAACAACTATCACTTCCCTACTGTATTTATTTATTTGCTCCTTTCACCCCAGTATTTTCTACTTTGCACACTCATCTACTGTCAAATCTACCATTCCAGTGTTTTAATTGCTTATATTGTATTTACTTCGCCACCATGGCCTATTATTGCCTTACCTCCCTTATCTCACCTCATTTGCTCACATTGTAATATAGACTTATTTCTACTGTATTATTGACTGTATGTTTGTTTACTCCATGTGTAACTCTGTGTTGTTGTATGTGTCGAACTGCTTTGCTTTATCTTGCCAGGTCGCCAGTTGTAAATGAGAACTTTTTTCTCAACTAGCCTACCTGGTTAAATAAAGGTGAAATAAAATAAATAAATAAACATCTACCTACATGTACATATTACCCTCATTACCTCTACTAACGCGGTGGCCCCGCACATTGACTCGTACCGGTAACCCCCTGTATAATAGCCTCCAACATGACTCGTAACCGGTAACCCTGTCAAGCCCCACATTGACTCTGTACCGAACCCCTGTATATAGCCTCCACATTGACTCTGTACCGTAACCACCCTGTATATAGGCCTCCACATTGACTCTGTACCGTAACACCCTGTATATAGCCTCCACATTGACTCTGTACCTGTAACCCCCTGTATATAGCCTCCACATTGACTCTGTACCGTAACACCCTGTATATAGCCTCCACATTGACTCTGTACCGTAACCCCTGTATATAGCCTCCACATTGGCTCTGTACCGTAACACCCTGTATATAGCCTCCACATTGTCTCTGCACTGGTACCCTGTATTATAGCCTCCACATTGACTCTTACCGTAACACCTGTAATAGCCTCCACATTGACCTTGTACCGTAACACCCTGTATATAGCCTCCACATTGACTCCTGTACCGTAACACCCTGTATATAGCCTCCACATTGTCCTCTGTACCGTACCCCTGTATATAAGCCTCCACATTGTCCTCTGTACGCGGTACTCCTGTATATAGCCTCCACATTGACTCTGTACCGTAACACCCTGTATATAGCCTCCACATTGACTCTGTACCGTAACACCCTGTATATAGCCTCCACATTGACTCTGTACCGTAATACCCTGTATATAGCCTCGCTACTGTTATTTTATTGTTGCTCCTTAATTACAATTTTTTATTTTTTTWATCTTAAAACTGCGTTGTTGGTTAAGGGCTTGTAAGTAAGCGTTTAATTGTATTCGGCGCATGTTTCAAATATAATTTGATTTGATTTGCATGCATTATTTGGATTTGTACACAGAGGATATTTTTGCAGACTTCTGTATGCGGAGTCTCAATTTGGCGTTTGTCCCATTTTGTGTACTCTTGGTTAGTGAGCRGAACCCAGACCTCACAACCATAAAGGGCAATGGGTTCTATAACTGATTGAAGTGTTTTTAGCCAGATCCTAATTCGTATGTTGAATTTATGTTCCTTTTGATGGCATAGAAGGCCCTTCTTGCCTTGTTTCTCAGATCGTCACAGCTTTGTGGAAGTTACTGATGTTTGGGCCGAGGTATGTATAGTTTTTGTGTGCTCCATGACAACGGTGTCTAGATGGAATTTGTATTTGTGGTCCTGGCAACTGGACTTTTTTTGGAACACAATTATTTTTGTCTTACTGAGATTTACTGTCAGGGCCCAGGTCTGTCAGGGCCCAGGTCTGACATAATCTGTGCAGAAGATCTAGGTGCTGCTGTAGGCCTTCCTGTTTGGGGACAGACACACCAGATCGTCAGCAAACAGTAGACATTTGACTTCAGATTCCAGTAGGGTGAGGCCGGGTGCTGCAGACTGTTCTAGTGCCCTTGCCAATCCGTTGATATATATGTTGAAGGGGGTGGGGCCTAAGCTGCATCCCTGTCTCACCCCACGGCCCTGTGGAACGTAATGTGTGTATTTTGTCAATTTTAACCGCACACTTGTTGTTTGTGTACATTATAATGTTATAATGTTATATATAAAAAAATGTTATATACAACATTATAATGTTGTCATTTTTCCCCAAAAATATAACTTTCCATCAATTGGTATAGCAGACCCTCATGCCAAATTGAGTCAAAGTCGTTTTTTGAAATCAACAAAGCATGAGAAGACTTTGCCTTTTTTTGTTGTCAATTAGGGTTTGTAGGGTGAATACGTGGTCTGTCGTACGGTGAWTTGGTAAAAAGCCAGTTTGACATTTGTTCAGTACATTGTTTTCACAGAGGAGATGTACGAGTCTGCTGTTAGTGATAATGTAGAGGTTTTCACAAGRTTGCTGTTGACACATATAACACAGTTATTGGGGTCAAATTGTCTCCACTTTTGTGGACTGGGATGATCAGTCCTTGGTTCTAAATATCGAGGGAAGATACCAGAGCTGAGGATGATGTTGAAGAGTTTAAGTATAGCMAATTGGAATATGTGGTCTGTTTATTTTATCATTTTATTTAGGATACTGTCAACACCACAGGCCTWTTTCGGATTTAAAGGTTTGTAGTTTGTCCTGTAGTTCATTCAATATATTTGGAGATTCCGGTGGGTTCTGGTAGTCTTTAATAGTTGATTTTAAGATTTGCATTTGATCATTTATATGTTTTTGTAGTTTCTCCTTTGTTATAGAGCCAAAAAGATTGGAGAAGTGGTTTATCCATACATCTCCATTTTGGATAGATAACTCTTCGTGTTCTTGTTTGTTCAGTGTTTTCACATTTTCCCAGAAGTGGTTAGAGTCTCTCTCTCTCTCTCTCTCTCT
>NW_019943254.1:262401-272943 GCF_002910315.2 Salvelinus sp. IW2-2015 | reverse complement strand
TCTCTTCCTTCTCCTTCTTCTCTCTCGTCTTCTTCTTCTTCCGCTCTTCTCTCTCCTCTCTCTCTCTCTCTCTCTGTCTCTTCTCTCTCTTCTTCTCTCCTCTCTTACTCTCTCTTGCTCCCTCTTTCTCTCTCTCTCTCTCTCTCTTCTCTTTTCCCCCCGCATCCCTCTCCTTCCCACCCTTCCCGTTCTTCATTGGTTAGTGCTGTTGAGTTAGGGGCATCTTTCCTAGTGTTGCTGGTTAGTGCTGTTGAGTTAGGGGCATCTTTCCTAGTGTTTTGAGTTAGGGGCATCTTTCCTAGTGTTTTGAGTTAGGGGCATCTTTCCTAGTGTTGCTGGTTAGTGTTGCTGGTTAGTGTTGCTGGTTATGGTTGCTGGTTAGTGTTGCTGGTTAGTGTTGCTGGTTAGTGTTGCTGGTTAGTGTTGCTGGTTAGTGTTGCTGGTTAGTGGTGGAATATAACAAATACAGTTGAAGTCGGAAGTTTACATGCATCTTAGCCAAATACATTTAAACTCAGTTTTTCACAATTCCTGACATTTAATCCTAGTAAAAATGCCCTGTCTCAGGTCAGTTAGGATCACCACTTTATTTTAAGAATGTGAAATGTCAGAAAAATAGTAGAGAGAATTATTTATTTGAGCTTTTATTTCTTTCATCACATTCCCAGTGGGTCAGAAGTGAACATACACTCAATTAGTATTTGGTAGCATTGCCTTTAAATTGTTTAACTTGGGTCAAATGTTTCAGGTATCCTTCTACAAGCTTCCCACAATACGTTAGGTGAGTTTTGGCACATTCCTCCTGACAGAGCTGGTGTAATGGAGTCAGGTTTGTAGGCCTCCTTGCTCACACACGATTTCTCAGTTCTGCCCACAAATGTTCTATAGAAATGAGGTCAGGGCTTTGTGATGGCCACTCCAATACCTTGACTTTGTTGTCCTTAAGCCATTTTGCCACAACTTTGGAAGTTTTCTTGGGGTCATTGTCCATTTGGAAGACCCATTTGCAACCAAGCTTTAACTTCCTGACTGATGTCATGAGATGTTGCTTCAATATATCCACATAATTTTCCTACCTCATGATGCCATCTATTTAGTGAAGTGCACCAGTCCCTCCTGCAGCAAAGCACCCCCACCAAATGATGCTGCCACCCCCGGGCTTCATGGTTGTGATGGTGTTCTTTGGCTTGCAAGCTTCCCCCTTTTTCATCCAAACATAATGATGATCATTATGGCCAAACAGTTTTATTTTTGTTTCATCAGACCAGAGGACATTTCTCCAAAAAGAACGATCTTTGTCCCCATGTGCAGTTGAAAACCGTAGTCTGGCTTTTTTATGGCGATTTTGGAGCAGTGGCTTCTTCCTTGCTGAGATGCCTTTCAAGTTATGTTGATATAGGACTCGTTTTACTGTAGATATAGATACTTTTGTACCTGTTTCCTCCAGCATCTTCACACGGTCCTTCGCTGTTGTTCTGGGATTGATTTGCACTTTTCGCACCAAAGTACGTTCATCTCTAGGAGACAGAACGCGTCTCCTTCCTGAGTGGTATGATGGCTGCGTGGTCCCATGGTGTTTATACTTGCGTACTATTGTTTGTACAGATGAACATGGTACCTTCAGGCGTTTGGAAATTGCTCACAGACTTGTCTACAATTTATTTTCTGAGGTCTAGGCTGAGTTATTTTTATTTTCCCATGATGTCAAGCAAAGAGGCACTGAGTTTGAAGGTAGGCCTTGAAATACATCTACAGTAACACNTGAGGTCTAGGCTGAGTTATTTTTATTTTCCCATGATGTCAAGCAAAGAGGCACTGAGTTTGAAGGTAGGCCTTGAAATACATCTACAGTAACACCTCCAATTAGCTCAAGTTATGTCAATTAGCCTATCAGAAGCTTCTAAAGCCATGACATAATTTTCTGGAATTCTCCAAGCTGTTTAAAGGCACAGTCAACTTAGTGTATGTAAACTTCTGACCCACTGGAATTGTGATACACTGAATTATAAGTGAAATAATCTGTCTGTACACAATTGTTGGAAAAATTACTTGTGTCGTGCACAAAGTAGCTGTCCTAACCGACTTGCAAAACCTATAGTTTGTTAACAAGAATTTGTGGAGTGGTTGAAAAACGAGTTAAGTGCATGTGTAACCTAAGTGCATGTGTAACGATCGTCTGTGGTGGAAGAAKGATCRGACCAAWGYGCAGCGTGGTAAGTGTTCATGTCTTTTTAATAAGCAACACGGAACACTGGAACAAAACAATAAACGAAGAATAACGAACGAAACAGTACCGTGTGGCGAACAAACACTAACACGGCAACAAACACCCACAAACCAACAGTGAAACCCAGGCTACCTAAATATGGTTCTCAATCAGGGACAACGATTGACAGCTGCCTCTGATTGAGAATCATACCAGGCCGAACACAAAACCCCAACATAGAAAAACACACATAGACTGCCCACCCCAACTCACGCCCTGACCATACAAAATAAAGACAAAAACAAAGGAAATAAAGGTCAGAACGTGACAGCATGTAAACTTCCGACTTCAACTGTATGTGCAACTGCTTGCGGTCCACAAGGATCAGCTTGGGAAATACTGATGCACATGTCAAATGACGTCTCTTTCTCACACACAGGTGAATTATAATGGCGCCTGAGCAGAAGGCAGATGTTTTCCGTGCCTCCAACCGATTGTGTTTCTTTGTTCGTTTATCTCCGTTGTTTGTAACTTTGTTTTAAACTATTTTTGTACATAATGTTGCCGCGATCGTCTCTTATGACCGAAAATAACTTCTAGACATCGGGACTGCGATTACTCACTACGGACTAGCAGAATCCTTATTCTTCTTTCACGACTCACGACTCTGAGCCCGAGGCGGAGGATAAACGGCTMCCTCGGGAACAGACCCCGACCCCCGTGATCTGAGTGAAGAGGAGGCGGAGAAAGAGAGGCTGGAGGGCGGGCTGCCTTCTGAGGAGTAGGCAGCGATCGAATAAACCCCCACTCCCCTCAATTCTGCTCGCAAACATGCAATCTTTGGACAATAAAATGGACAAGTTATTGGGAAGATTAAACTACCAACGGGACATTAAAAACTGTAACATTTTATGCTTCACGGAGTCGTGGCTGAACGTAGACAAATCAAGATACAGCTGGCTGGTTATATGCTGCACCACCAGGATAGAACAGCGGCGTCTGGTAAGACAAGGGGCGGCGGTCTATGTATTTTTGTAAACAACAGCTGGTGCACGATATCTAAGGAAGTCTCCAGCCATTGCTCACCTGAGGTAGAGTTTCTCATGGTAAGCTGCAGACCACATTACATACCGAGAGAGTTCTCATCTATATTCTATGTAGCTGTTTACATACCACCACAGTCAGAGGCTGGCACCAAGATAGCATTGAATGAGCTGTATTCTGCAATAAGCAAACAAGAAAACGCTCACCCAGAGGCGCTCCTAGTAGCCGGGGACTTTAACCTCTCTTGGGCACGTGAGACGGTAGCGTCCCACCTCTTCAACAGCCAGTGAAACTGCTGGACGCCAAATTCAAATACAGAAATACTCATTATAGAAATTCAGAAAACAAAACATATTTTACATAGGTTTGATGATTAACTGCTTGTGAATCCAACCACGGTGTTAGATTTAAAAAAAATGCTTTATGGTGAAAGCATACCTTACGATTATTTGAGAACAAAGCCCACTAGACAAATCATTACACAAACAGTAGCCAGCCAAGTAGAAGAGTTACACAATTTAGAAATAGAGATAAAATTAATCCCTTACCTTTGATGATCTTCATATGGTTGCACTCAGCAGACATTCATTTACTCAATAAATGTTCATTTTGTTCGATAAAGTCTCTTTATACCCAAAAACCTGTTTTGTTAGCGCGTTTTCTTCAGTAATCCACAGGCTCAAATGCAGTCAAAACAGGAAGACAAAAAAATCCAAATTGTATCCGTAAAGTTCATAGAAACATGTCAAACGATGTTTATATTCAAACCTCAGGTTGTTTTTAGCCTMAATAATCGATAATATTTCAACCGGACACTAACGTCGTCAATTTAAAAGGTAAACAAGAAACGCACTCTCTCGGTCTGGCGCAGGAAAAAGCTCTGTGACACGGCAGGGTCCACTCATTCAGACTGCTCTTACTTCCTCATTTTTCAGAATACAAGCCTGAAACAATTTCTGAAGACTGTTGACATCTAGTGGAAGGCAAAGAAACTGCAATTTGAGTCCTAAGTCAATGGATACTGTATTGGCATTGAATAGAAAACTACAAAWCCAACAAAAAAAAACGTCTTCCTGAATGGATTTTTCTCAGGTTTTCGCCTGCCAAATCAGTTCTGTTATACTTACAGGCAATATTTTAACAGTTTTGGAAACTGTTATATGCATATCATATATTCTGGGCCCGAGATGCAGGCAGTTTAATTTTTCATCCAAAATTCCGAATGCTGCCCCCTACCCTAGTGAAGTTAATGCAGGGAAACTTAAATCAGTTTTACCTCATTTCTATCAGCATGTTAATGTGCAACCAGAGGGAAAATAACTCTGGACCACCTGTACTCCACACATAGAGATGCATACAAAGCTCTCACCTCACCCTCCATTTGGCAAATCTGACCATAATTATATCATCCTGATTCCTGATAACAAAAACTAAAGCATGAAGCACCAGTGACTAGATCAATAAAAAAGTGGTCAGATGAAGCAGATGCTAAACTACGGGACTGTTTTGCTAGCACAGACTGGAATATGTTCCGGGATTCCTCCAATGACATTGAGGAATACACCACATCAGTCACTGGCTTTATCAATAAGTGCATCGAGGATGTCATCCCCACAGTGACCGCACGTACATACCCCAACCAGAAGCCATGGATTACAGGCAACATCCACACTGAGCTAAAGGCTAGAGCTGATGCTTTCAAGGAGCGGGACTCTAACCCTGAAGCTTATAAGAAATCCCGCTATGCCCCCCCGACGAACAATCAAACAGGCAAAGCATCAATACAGGACTAAGATCGAGTCTTACTACACTGGCTTTGACGCTCCTCGGATGTGGCAGGGCCTGCAAACTATTACAGACTACAAAGGGAAGCACAGCCGAGAGCTGCCCAGTGACACGAGCCTACCAGATGAACTAAACTACTTATATGCTCGCTTCGAGGCAAATAGCACTGAAACATGCATGAGAGCACCAGCTGTACCAGAAGACTGTGTGATCACCCTCTCCGCAGCCAATGTGAGTAAGACCTTTAGACAGGTCAACATTCACAAGGCCATATGGCCAGGCGGGTTGCCAGGATGTGTACTCAGAGCACTGACCAACTAGCAAGTGTCTTCAATGACATTTTTAACCTCTCCCGGTCCGAGTCTGTAATACCAACATATTTTAAGCAGACCACCATAGCACCTTTGCCCAAGAACACTAAGGTAACCTGCCTRAATGACTGCCGACCCGTAGCACTCACATCTGTAGCCATGAAGTGCTTTGAAAGGCTGGTMATGGCTCACATCAACACCATCATCCCAGACACCCTAGACCCACTCCAATTTGCATACTGCCCCAACAGATCCACAGATGATGCAGTCTCTATTGCACTCCACACTGCCTTTCCCACCTGGACAGAAGGAACACCTATGTGGGAATGCTATTCATTGACTACAGCTCAGCATTCAACACCATAGTGCCCTCAACGCTCCTCGCTAAGTTATGGACTCTGGGACTAAACAACTCCCTCTGCAACTGGATCCTGGACTTCCTGACGAGCCGCCAACAGGTGGTAAGGGTAGGTAACAACACATCCGCCACGCTGATCCTCAACACGTGAGCCTCTCAGGGGTGCATGCTCAGCCCACTCCTGTACTCCCTGTTCACTCATGACTGCACGGCCAGAGTCCAACACCATCATTAAATTTGACGATGACACAACAGTGGTAGGCCTGATCCCCGACAACGATGAGACAGCCTATAGGGAGGAGGCCAGAGACCTGGCTGTGTGGTGCCAGGATAACAACCTCTCCATCAACGTGATCAAGACAAAGGAGATGATTGAACTACAGGAAAAAGAGGACCGAGCGCACCTCCATTCTCATCGACGGGGACTGCGGTGGAGCAGGTTGAGAGCTTCAAGTTCCTTGGTGTCCACATCACCAACAAACTAACATGGTCCAAGCACACAGTGCATGACAGTTGTGAAGTGGGCACGACAAATTCTATTCCCCCTCAGGAGACTGAAAAGGTTTGGCATGGGTCCTCAGATCCTCAAAAAGTTCTACAGCTGCACCATCGAGAGCATCCTGACTGCTTGCATCACTACCTGGAATTGCAACTGCTTGGCCTCCGACCGCAAGGCACTACAGAGGGTGGTGCGAACGGCCCAGTACATCACTGGGGMCAAGCTTCCTGCCATCCAGGACCTCTATACCACTCGGTATCAGAGGAAGGCCCTGAAAATTGTCAAAGACTCCAGCCACCATAGTCATAGACTCTTCTCTCTGCTACCAAACGGGCAAGCGGTACCAGAGTGCCAAGTCTAGTCTAGGTCCGCTAATAAAATTTAGTTTTACTTGATTTCAACACACACACACAAAAAAGACAGCCATAGACACACTCACACACAGACACACAAGTATCTGACTTACAAAATGAATGTCCTCCTCGGGGAGTCAGCCTGGTATCTAAATGAATGTCTTCCTCAGGCAGTCAGCCTGGGATCTAAATGAATGTCCTCCTCTCAGAATAAAGGTGAAGAAGCCCACTCTCCAACAGGTCACATAAGATACAAATACAGTCTTTAAAATTCTCGCACACAATGAGTGTAATCTAAAATAGAGTCTACAACCCACTGAATCTCGAAAGTTTACTAGGTGACACCCTAGACAGCACAAAACTCTGCTCTACAACTATGTAAATCTCTTCAGCTGCTATGTAGTTCTGTAGGGGCTCCGTGCCTTTATGGCTATGTCCTAATTCTAGTTCTGTAACTGACTTATTGGTTCTACATATAACTAAATTGGAAAGATGTGATAAGGTTAACAAGTAGTAGAACATGCCCACCCCCTTGTTGGTGTGTGTCTCCCTGTCGTACCTGTAAAAGCATCACAAGCAAACACAGGGCTCACACTTACCGCACCCTACTGAGCACAGAAGACATTCATCTAACCGTGGAGGGTAACACCATACACTACCGCGTGACTCCGGACTCTTCACTTTTATCATCGTTTCGGATAGAGACGAGAGACCACCAAACTTAGTAGGTATCACCACAACTAGCAAAGTCGCAGCCACCCTGGACCTCGAGGGCCTCGTACACTATTCCACTAACACAACCAGCACACTACCTCCCAAAGTAGGGAGTTGCTGATCTGGGTATCAAAAGTCCATGTAAATCTTTTTCCATTATGATCTAAATAGCCTAAACTGACCCATAGATCAGCCACTAACTCACACACAACTACACATATACCATAAAGCACACACGACCCTTATACACAACACATCAACGAGGGCCCACTAGGGCATCACATCACGACTAGCACTGCACTCTCCCTACCCACAGTTTTTAATGGCACTACACTGCCACCACACACACACACCACTTACTCACACACATACATTTCCCTCCATATTGTTGCAGTCCTGGGTTGTATTTATCCCTTAAACCCCATAACAGAGCAGATAATGGCTGAGGGGACAACTCGTAAAAATAGCACTGCCACATGTCTGTTGGATTATTAACATTCTTTCTTCTCTTCTCCACTCAACTTCCCTCCCTTCCCTTCCTCATGCCCTTTCTCTCTCTCCTCTCTCTCTCTTCCTTCCCTCCCCCTCCTAACCTTCCGTATGGGCCTCCCCCCTCTCACTGTCTCTCTCTGCTCTCTCTCTCTCCTCCCTCCTAACCTTCCCGTATTTCCCCTCTCTCTTCTCTGCTTCTCTCTCTACTCTCTCTCTCTCTCCTCTCCCGTCCTACCTCCTAACCTTACCCGTATGTCCCTCTCTCTCTCTCTCTCTCTCCTCCCTCCATAACCTTCTCCGTTAAATGCCAAACCCCTACTCAGGTCTCGTCTCTTCTCTGTTCTCTCTTTCTCCCCATTACTCTCTCTCTCTTTGATTGTGTCCTTTCTTTGCTCTCGTCTCTCTAGCTCAGTAGGTAGATGCAACGGTAAATAAGGTCTGATAAAGAAAGGATCTCCATTCTAAGAAATGTACTTTCATAGAAAACAGTTCCTCTCCGCTTCCTCTCTCAGTTAAATTATTACTGTCGGTCAATTTGGTGTGGACCGGATGATTGTCCTTATCAAAGACAATAGGCCTCTGTCCTTCCTCTGCTGGATTAAAGCAAGCGTTTGACCAATTCTCTTTGATGTCAATTTAGAATACCTAGACGCCCTACGGATATCTAATAGTTCGCTGAGCAGAGAGAACAGGATAATTTCGTCCCTGACCAAGCAGGATATTATCACCTTCGACCCAGAGCAGGATATTGTTCGACCAGAGCAGCGCTGGATATATGTGGCCGTACGCCCTCGAAACAGCAGCAGGACTAAATGTGGTCCTTCCTGAAACAGAGCAGTGGGGAAATAATGTCGTCCTGACCCGCAGCTGAGCAGGAAAATATGTGTCCCTGACCAGAGCAGGATATTTGTTCCTGAACCTCAGAGCATTGAAGGAAATATAATGTTCTCCTGACCAGAGGCGGAGAGATAATATTGGTCCAATACACTGACCAGCAGGTCAGGATGATAATGTCCCTAAAGAAAAACAGAACTAGGCATTAGTTGTTTTCCTACCGAGAAACAGAGCAGATATTGTTAAATCTCGCAATAGAGCAGGGATCATTGTTTGTGCTAGAACAGAGCAGGATAAATTGTGCCACGACCCGGGAGTAAGCTAGAAATATTAGTCCCTGGCGATTGTCTGATTTTCTAATAGAAATGTAGGATGATTGTCCTCGTTGAAAAGCAGGATATCATGTACACCTTTATCTGACAACAAAGAGCAGTATATCCCTGACCAGAGCTAGATATTGTTCCTGATCAGAATAATATTGTCCCTGAAAAGAGCAGGGCAAAAAAAGTGAGTGTAAATAATAATATTTGCATCTTGGCGTGAACAGAGCAGAGATATTTGTCCCTGAGACCATGACGCCAAGAAATAATTGTCCCTTGAAATCAGAGTGCAGGATATTTGTTTGCCTGATCCAGTTGAGCTTAGATGTATTTTGTTTTTCCTAGACCAAGCAGGAATATTGTCCTGACTCAGAGCAGGATATTGTTTGTGCTGAACAGAGCACGATATTGTTGCTGAACAGAACAGGATATTGTCCCTGAAAAAGCAGGATATGTCCCGACTCAGAGCAGGATTATTGTTCCCTAGACCAGAGCAGGATATTGTCCTGAACGAACAGGATATTGTCCCTGAAAGAACAGAGATATTGTTCCTGACAGAGCAGGATTATTGCTGAACAGCGACGAACGAACAGGATTATGTCCCTGAACAGAACAGGATATTGTTCCTGACCAGCAGCAGATATTATTCATGACCAGAGCAGGATATTGTCCTGACCAGAGCAGGATATTGTTTCCTGACAACAGAGATATTGCCTGAACCAGGCAGGATATTGTTCTGAACCAGAAGCAGGATATTGGTTCCTGACCAGAGCCACCAGAGGATATTGTGAGTAGTAAAAAAAAGCTGATATGTTTGTTTGAGGCCAACCTGGATGTTGTATAACAGAGGTCCCTGAAGATACAGTATATCTGAACAGACTTTTATTTGGTTCACAGTTTAACAACTCCTGTTGGTTCTGCTTCTTGGGAGTCTTGCTTTCAATAAACTCCTCTTCCTCTCACTCTCTGCCTCTCTTTTCCCTCCCTCTCTCTCTCTCCTCTCTGCCTCTATCTTTCTCTTCTCTGTCCTCTCCTCCTATCTCTCCCTCCATCTCCCTCTATCTCTCTCTCTCTCCTATCTCTCCATCTTTCTCTCTTCCGATTTATCCCTCTCTCTCTTCTTCTCACTCTCTCCCCTCCATCTATCACTCTCTCTCTCCCTCTCCATCTCTCTCTCCCTCTCTCTCCCATCTCACTCTCTCTCTCTCTCTCTCCTCCATTCCCCCGGGTGGGATTGGGTAACTAAGGAGGGCGGCGTTCCGATGATGAAGCTTTTTTCCGGGAATCTTTTCTCCCAAATGCCTGCGGCCCTTGGCTGACTCCCTGAGTAGGACTTCATTTAGATACCAGGCTGACTCCCTGAGGAGGACATTCATTTAGATACCAGGCTGGACTCCCGAGGAGGACATTCATTTAGATCCCAGGCTGACTCCTGAGGAGGAAATTCATTTAGATACCAGGCTGACTCCCGAGGAGGACATTCATTTAATACCAGGCTGACTCCCTGAGGAGACATTCATTTAGATACCAGGCCTGACTGCTGAGGGAGGACATTCATTTAGATCCCAGGCTGACTGCCTGAGGAAGACATTCATTTAGATACCAGGCTGACTCCCCGAGGAGCAC
>NW_019943254.1:243807-260000 GCF_002910315.2 Salvelinus sp. IW2-2015 | reverse complement strand
AGACATACAACATAGAATGCCCACTCAGATCACACCCTGACCAAACAAAACATAGAAACATACAAAGCAAACTATGGTCAGGGCGTGACAATTGGCAAATGTCCAGTCACTGGAGAATAACATGGATGAGCTTTGTTCCAGACACTCTTTCCCCTGAGAGCTGTTTGAACTTTTTTTGAAATAATTTTTTATCAAAATGTTTTTTKGGGGGGCAGAAATGCCTTCTGGAACATGTGAACTTTCATGTGCCTTAATATCAAACTTGTACGTCATCTGTAAATACGATTTTTATTTTATTTATTACGAGCCTAGTTGGTTTAGCCACAGAAAAAGCCAGCAACCTTCCCGCTAGCCATGATTGGCTGAGATAATGAGTGGGCTGGACATCCCGAGAGATGAGTTTGAATTGGTCTTGTGTCTATAAAATGAGCTGCTCGTTATGCGTAAATAATCATTTCTACTGCAGTTTTTTTCCCCTAAATATATTACGTTAATATTACGTTAGCCATGGAGAACTGCAAATATGTTGCTACTGCTCTCAATAACATTACTGCCCTGAATTTATCAGGCGCTATCGACAAAGATAAGTTGGAAAAAGTTGTGATGGACTACTTTCTGGACGACGATCGTGCCATACAAGGCTGACTCGCTCATTTCATAACACGTTTTGAAATCAGTGGAACACAACCGGCCAAACAAGCTGTGCAAACTAAACAGAAACAACACAGGATGTCTTAATAAAAGGGGTTGCAGTGAAGCTTTCATCCATGTATACAGGTAAGAGTCTAGCTACAGATTCAGATATTATACGTTTCTAATTTTAGTCAGAAAGTTGTTTTCATTGGCTTGCTAACTAACTATGAACCTAACGTTATTTGGTTAACTTTAGCTAGCTATGACAATCGGTTTGTATTGCTAGTAACGTTACTCTATGGATTGGGATTATAGTTAATTTTTTAGCTAGCTAATGTTAWCGTGACATGTCTAAACACAAGATCCTGAGTCAAAGCTTGCTGTTAAGAAGCTAACATTAGCTGAGGTTAGSTGGCTGGCTTGCTAGCTAACATTAACTTATGTGTATGAAGTGTGTGTAACATTAGTGATCTTTTCTCAGAATGACATTTCCCATTGCTAGTTATAGCCTAATGTTAGCTAGCTAACATTKAACCTATTGGTTAACTTTAGCTAGCTATGACAATTGGTTTGTATTGCTAGTTATAGCTTGCTGTTAGCTAGCCAGCTGACGATAGATGGCTGGCTAGCTATAGTAGCTAGCACTACTTGTATTAACTGTTTGTAGTGATCTTATCTCAGAATGCTATTTTGTATCTATTGTATAATAATGCTACAATATTTGTATTTGGAATTTGTCTTTCAGCATCAGTAGAACCCGTAATCCACCAGTCATACAGTCATCAAAAAGAGAGCTGGCCSTGGCAAGCAAAGGCAGCAGCGGAGTCAKCAACTACATGAACCATTTCTTCACCAACTACGGAGTTGGGAAAACACGTGTGGACCTGAATTGTGATAACTGCAGTGGTYWAAACAAGAACACGTTTGTGTTCTGGTATTGTCCCTGGTGGACAATGCACAAGCTCCACCGTAATCTGGACCTTCACTTCCTGATCACAGGCCACAACAAGTTTGCCCCCGACTGTTGCTTTGGCCTCGTCAAGCAGCACTTCAGAAAGACCAGAGTGAACACTTTGTCTGAGATTGCTGGTGTTGTGAAGGACAGCACTGTGACAKGGGGTCAACATCCCGCAGCTGGTTGGACTGGAGGATGGTACAGTGCTGGTGGAAAGCTATGGCTGACAACAACACCTGACTCCGTTCTTCAGACCGCTGGCACAGATCAAGCAGTACCAGCATTTCAGGTGAAATATTATTTTAATTGTATGAGGTTATTCTTATCTAAACATGGGAGGTGAATTGATGTTGTGCAGGGTTGTAATGTCTTCGGATTTTTTGTTATTTCCTGTTTTACAGCTTCGATGTTCTGGAGCATTGTCACCAAGGAGCGTTTGGACTCAGTCAATCAATCAATCAAATGTATTTATAAAGCCCTTCTTACATCAGCTGATGTCACAAAGTGCTGTACAGAAACCCAGCCTAAAACCCCAAATGCAGGTGTAGAAGCACGGTGGCTAGGAAAAACTCCCTAGAAAGGCCAGAACCTAGGAAGAAACCTAGAGAGGAACCAGGCTATGAGGGGTGGCGGGACCAGGTTTCAGGACCAGGTTTCAGCTGCTGCACAACGCTGACATCCTTCCTCCCATAGATGGTCTGCCTGTACAAGCAGCACATGGACTGGACACAGCTTGACAAACTTATCTTTTTGAGAAGATCAGGGAGTTTTGTGACGAAGAGGCTATGGACATCTCATGCCCTGCACCAAAGTCAAGGACAGGACAGAAACAGGCTCTCCGAATATAGATTCCCTTGTTCATGCGTGGTTCAGACGGACCAGTCATCAGCACTATCTGCAGTGCCTCTATTCACATGATTCTCTCCTAACACACACGCCATACGTTSCTGCTACTATTTATTTATCCTGCTGCYCGRSCACTTTACCCCTGATTGWATGCATATAACTACCTCGTCTATCACTGATATCGTTATTGATATTGTTATTGTACATACTGTATATGTTATTTATATTGACAATATMTATTTTTGATATTGCTACTATGCAAGTAACCATTTGGCTGTACCGTTTTACACYGTCTGTAGAGACCCATCCACTTAGCAAGACAGAAAAATATTGATATATAAAATGAATACTGATATGATTTTGTGACATACCACAACAATATCATGTGACCGTATAAAGTGTCCACCACATAAATATATGGTGCATATATCTGTTTACGTACTGTACATGGGCCCCTCACTCAGGTTTCAACTCAGATTGCATGGCCTTAACCTCTTATAAGGGACAGGACACAGACACAGGTGTGTGTAATGATGGGTTGCAGGCTGTGGTGTATATGGCTTGGTTGTGCAGGTGTGGTGTAATGATGTTGCAGTGTGTGTGTGATGATGGTTGCCCAGGTGTTGTGTAATGATGGTTTGCGCAGGGTGGGTGGTGTAATGGATGGTGCTGCCAGGGATGTGTAGAGGTGAATGGTTGCCGGTGTCGTGAATGATGGTTTGCGAGGTGGTGTGTAATGATGGGTGTGCCAGGTGGTGTGTAAGCATGGTGGATGTGTATGGGTTGCCAGGTGTGTATATGATATGTTGCAGGTTGTGTGTAATGATGGTTGCCAGGTGTGTGTAATGATGGTTGCCAGGTGTGTGTAATGATGGTTGCCAGGTGTGGTGTAAATGATGGTTGCCAGGTGTGTAATGATGGTTGCCAGGTGTGGTGTAATGATGGTTGCCAGGTGGTGTGTATGATGGTTGCCAGGTGTGGTAATGATGGTTGCCAGGTGTGTGCAATGATGGTTGCAGGGTGTGTGTAATGATGGTTGGCCAGGTGTGTGTAATGATGGTTGCAGGTGTGTGTAATGATGGTTGCAGGTGTGTATGCTTGGTTGTCAGGTGTGTGCAATGATGGTTGTCAGGTGTGTGTGTAATGATGGTTGGCCAGGTGTGTGTAATGAATGGTATGGCAGGGTGGTTGTGTAATGATGGTTGCCAGGTGTGTGTAATGATGTTGCCAGGTGTGTGTAATGATGGTTGCCAGGTGTGTGTAATGATGGTTGCCAGGTGTCTGTAATGATGGTTGCCAGGTGTGTGTAATGATGGTTGCCAGGTGTGTGTAATGATGGTTGCCAGGATCGGTGGTTAGACCGGAACGGCAGTAGGTGTGACACCTTCCTCCTGTAATGTCCTTTTGCATGTTTGATGTCTCATCGGAGGTCGGTGGTTAGTAGACCGGAACGGCAGTAGGTGTGACACCTTCCTCCTGTAATGTCCTTTTGCATGTTTGATGTCTCATCGGAGGTCGTGGTGGGCTTTCTTGTATGCGTCCATGTCCGTGTCCCTTTCCTTATACGCGGTAGCTCTAGCCTTTAGCCCTGGGCAGATATTGCCTGTGGTCCATGTTTTTTTGTTTTGGATATTTCCTTATAGTCACTGTGGGGGACAACATTGTCTGTGCACTTATTGATGAAGACCGTGACTGTTGTGGTAAACTCCTCAATGCTATCGGATGAATCCCCGGAACATACCCCAGTTCTGTACTAGCAAAACAGTCTTGTAGCCTCACGTCTGCTTTATCCGACCACTTCCGTATTGAGCGCATCACTGGTACTTCCTGTTTGAGCGTTGGTTTGTAAACAGGAAGCATGAGAATGGAGGCGTGGTCAGATTTGCTGAAGGGAGGAGGAGGGAGGGGCTTGTATGTGTTTCTGTGGGTAGAATAGAATTAGAGTTGTATCACTCCTAGTGGCGCAGTAGAAGTGTTGGTAGAAGTGAGGTAGGACGGTTTTAAGTCTCCCCGTGTTAAATTCTCCGCCCACCAGAAACGTTGTCTCTGGGTGAGCGGTTTCTTGTTTGTTTATGGATAACCATACAGTCCGTTGAGTGCCAGAGTAGTGTTGGCTTGTGGAGGGATGTAGATTACCGTGATAATTATGGATGAGAACTATCTTGGTAGATTAAAGGGTCTACAGTTTACCATGAGGTATTCTTAAAGGGTCTACAGTTTACCATGATGTATTCTATATCAGGTAGATTAAAGGGTCTACAGTTTACCATGAGGTATTCCCCATCGTTACACACACCTGCTCCCCATCGTTAAGCACACCTGCTCCCCATCGTTAAGCACACCTGCTCCCCATCGTTACGCACACCTACTCCCCATTGTCAAGCACACCTGCTCCCCATTGTTAAGCACACCTGCTCCCCATCGTTACAGACACCTGCTCTCATATCGTAAGCACACCTAACTCCCCATCGTTAAGCACACCTGCTCCCCATCGTTACCGCACACTGTCCCCATCGTTAACACACCTGCTCCCATGGTTAACACGACACCTGCCCCCCCTTGTTAAGCCACACCTGTCCCATGGTACATCACACCTGCCCCCCATCGTTAAGCAACACCTTGCCTCCCATCGTTAAGCAGCACTGCCCTATCGTACACATCGACCTGCCTGCCCATCGTTACGCACACCTGTTCCCCTCGTTATCAACCTGCTCCCCAATCATTACAGCACACCTTGCTCTCCATCAATTACCACACACCTGCTCTCCATCATTACACACACTGCTCCCCATCGTTATAGCACACTTGCTCTCCATCATTACGCAACATGACCCCATTGTTAAGCACACTGTCTCCCCATGGTTACACACCACTGCCCCATCTAAGCACACCTGCTCCCGCATCGTTAGCACACTTGGTCCCTAATCGTTACACAAACCTGTTCCCCATCGTTATGCACACCTGCTCCCATCATTGACACACACCTGCTCACCCCCCCCCCCCCCCCCCCCCCCCCCCCCATCATTTACTACCAACACCTGTCCCATGTTATGCACCATGCTTCCACATGACGTTATGCACCACGCTCCCCATCGTACACACCTGCTTCCATCGTTAAGCACACCTGCTGGCAATCGTTAAGATCTTTCTCCATCATTACACACACCTGCTCCCATCGTTATGCACATCGCTTCACCATCGTTATGCACCATGCTCCCCATCGTTAAGCACACCTTGCTCCCATGCATTACACACACCTGTTTCCCATCGTTATGCACAACCTGCTCGCCCAATCGTTACGCCCACACCTGCTTCCCCATCGTTACACTTTCCTCTGTTTTGTTTATCTGCTCTATTCTCATATTAAACTTCCTTCTGCGCTGCTTCCTAGTCCTAGATAGTTACGGTACAGAAGGTGGAATCACTAAACAGAGGGATACAGGACGTGTTCTAGAGCTCACAGACCACTTGAGCGGGTGTCTTCGACTTTTTTAATCTCTCTTGTCCGTACTGTAATCCCCAAAACGTTTCAAACTGAGCCACCATATTACCTACTCCAAGGTAACTCGCTATATGACTATCGCCTGTAGCAATTCATTATCTAGTTTATGAAGGCTTTGAGCATCCAGTTCAGACGAGGTGTTCACTCCCAGGGTCCGGCTTGGGATGAGCTTGGAGGGGACGAAGGGTGTTGAAGCTGATTCTGTAGTCTACGAACAGAATTCTCACGTTAGTAGTTCTCCCTCATTGTCCAGGTGGTTGAGGCATGTGAGTACAAATTTGAAGATTGGGCATCTATTGGATCTTGTTGGGGCGCTTGAGAATTGTGAGGGGTCCAGGGTGTCTGGATGATGGAGTCCGTATGTGTGTCATCACTAGCCTTTCGAAGCACGTTCATATAATACAGGCTGCAGGCCGAGTTATCAGGCGGTTACCTGGAGTTCTAGTGAACAGGAGTGGTCAGCTTGAAAATCTGTGGGATATATACACTGGGACAAGGATGAGTGAAAATTGTCTAGTGAACACTCGCACAAGACTGGTCTGCTCATTGGCTTGATAACGCAATGAAAAGTAAGTTATGTTTGTGTTTGTGTCAGAGCGTGTGTGTGGTGTGTGTGTGTGTGTGTGGTGTGTGTGTGTGTGTGTGTGTGTGTGTGTGTGTGTGTGTTGTGTGTGTGTGTGTTGTGTGTGGGTGTGTGTGTGTGTGTTGCTGTGTGTGTTGTTGAGAAGATAGTAACAGTGAGCTGTGAATCAAAAAGATAAGCAAGGTTTATTAGGTTTAATCAACTCCAGGTAGAGATAAGCAGGTTTATTATGTTTAATTCAACTCCCAGTAGAGATAGCAGGTTAATGTTTTAATCAACTCTCGGTAGAGATAAGCAGGTTTATTAGGTTTGAATATCGTAGAGCTAGCAGTATTCAGAATTCCGATAGAGATAAGCAAGATTTATTAGGTTGATTCAATCTTCAGGTAAGAGATAAGCAGGTTTATAAGGTTAATTCAACTCTAGGTAGAGATAGCATAGGTACTATGATAAAGCAGTTTAATGTTTAATTCAACTCCCAGGTAGAGTAGCATGTTATTATGTTTAATTAACTCCCAGTAGAGATACGCAGGTTATTATGTTTGAATTCACTCTCAGGAACTAAGCGTTTATAGGTTATCAATCAGGAGAGTAGCCAGGTTTATTTAGGTTTAATTTCAACTCTCAGGTAGAGATAAGAAGGTTGATTAGGTTTAATTCCATACTCTCAGGTTTAGAGAATAAGCATTATATAGGTTGAGTTATAGTCTTAATTCAGACCTCAGTATAGGATAAGTCAGGTTTATTAGGTTTAATTCAACTCTGCAGGGTTTAGTAGTAAGAAAGTCCTTTAGCTGAATGGACATGTTCATTACAACGAACCGTCCAGCAAGAATCACAAATTTACATCAACCTCTATGGTATAAAGGATGATCCTAATCTATAGTATAACAGGTGATTCCTAACTCTATAGGATATAACAAGGATGACCTAACCTCTATAGTTAACAGGATGATCGATCAGAATCTCTATGGTTATAACGGATGATCCTACTCTATGGATATAACAGGATATCTAACTTGATAGTATACAGGAATGATCCTAACTCTATGAATAACAGAGATTGATCCTACTGCTATGGAGTATAACAGGATGATTCCTAACTCTATGGTATAAACAGGCATGATCCTAACTCTATGGTATAAACAGGATGATCCTTCTCTATGGTATAACAGGATGATCCTAACTCTATAGTATAACAGGATGATCCTACTCTATGGTATAACAGGATGTCCTAATCTATGGTATACAGGATGATCTAACTCTATGGTATAACAGGTGATCCTAACTCTATGATATAACAGGATGATTCCTAACTCATATTGTATAGACAGGATGATCCTAACTTATAGGTATAACAGGATGATCTAACTCTATGGTATAACAGGATGATCCTACGTCTATGGTATACAGGATGATTCCTAACTCTATGGTATACAGGATGATCCTAACTCTATGGTATAACAGGATGATCCTAACTCTATAGTATAACAGGATGATCCTAACTCTATAGTATAAGAGATAGATCCTAATCTTAGTATAAACAGGATGATCATCTAACTCTATGGTATAACAGTGATCCTAACTCTATAGGTATACAAGGCATGATCCTAATCTAGGTATAACAGGATGATCTCCGATGATAACGATGTTCATAATCTATGGTATAACAGGATGATACCTAACATCTATAGTATTAACAGGATCTATCCTAACCCTATGGTATAACAGGATGATCCTAACTATGGTATAACGGATGACCTAACTCTATAGTATACAGGATGATCCTAACTCAGTTAAGATGGATCCATTTGGTATAACAGGATGATCCAACTCTATGGTATAAAGGATGATCTATCTATGGTATACAGGATGATCTAACTCTATAGATATAACAGGATGATCCTAACTCGGTATAGTATATACAGGATGTCCTAACTCTATTAGTATAACAGTAGTATAACAGATAATCCTAACTCTATGGTATAACAGGGATGATCTAATCTATAGTATAAAGGATGATCTAACTCTATAGTATAAACAGGATGATCAACTCTATAGTATAACGGATGATCCTAACTCTAGGTATAACAGGATGATCCTCTCTTATAGTATAACAGGATGATCCTAACTCATATATGTATAACAGGATGATCCTAACTCTATAGGTATAACAGGATGATCCTAACCATATTATAACGCGGGATCGATCTAATCATAGTTAACAGGATGATCTAACTCTATGGTATAACAGGATGATCCTAAACTCTATAGTATAACAGGATGATCCTAACTCTATGGTATAACAGGATAGATACCTAACTCTATGGTATAACAGGAATGATCCTAACTCTATGTATAACGGATGACCTAACTCTATGGGATATAACGGAGTGATCTCCTAACCTATGGTATAACAGGATGATCCTAACTCTTATGTATACGATGATCCTATTATGTATAACGGATATTCCTAACTCTATGGTATACAGGATGATCTAACTCATATGGTATAACAGGATGATCCTAACTCGTATAGTATATAAACAGGATGATCCTAACTCTATGTATATAACAGGATGATCCTAACTCTATGTATAACAGGATGATCCTAACTACATGGATATAATCGAAGGAATGATCTAACTCTATGGTATAACAGGATGATCCTAATCTATGGTATAACAGGATGATCCGTAACCTTAACTATGATAACAGGATGATCCTACTCTATGGTATAACAGGATGATCTAACTCTAGTATAACAGGATGATCCTAACTCTATGTATACAGATGATCCTAACTCTATGTTATACAGGATGATCCTAACCTATAGGTATAACAGGATGATCCTAACTCTATGTTATAACAGGATATTAATCTTGGTATAACTCAGGATGATCCATAACTCTATAGTATAACAGGATGATCTAACCCTAATGGATATACAGGATGATCCTACTATGGTATAACAGGATGATCCTAACTCTATAGTATAACAGGATGATCCTACTCTATGGCTAACAGGATGACTAATACATGGTTAACAGATGATACTCAATGTCATACTAACTCTATGGTATAACAGGATGAGTCCTAAACTTCTATAGTATAACAGGATGTCCTAACTCTAGATAACAGTGATCTAACTCTATGGTATAAACAGGATGATCCTAACTCTATGGTTAACAGGATGATCCTAACTCTATGTATAAACAGGATGATCCTAACTCTATAGTATAACAGGATGATCCTAACTCTATGTTGGTATAATACAGGATGATCACTACAGGATGATCCTAAACTCTATGGTTTATAACAGGATGATCTAACTCATAGTATAAACGATATCTAACTCTATGGTATAACAGGATGATCCTAACTCTATGGTATAACAGGATGATCCTAACTCTATGGTTATAACAGGATAATCCTAACCCTATGGTTATAACAGGATGATCCTAACTCATAGTATAACAGGATGATCCTAATCTATGGTTATATAACAGGATGATCCTAACTCTAATGGTATAACAGGATGATCCTATCTCTATAGTATAACAGGATTGATCCTAACTTATGGTTAACAGGATGATTCCTAAACTCTATTGTAGTATAACAGGATGATCCTAACTCTATGAGTATACAGGATGATCCTAATCTCTATGAGTATAACAGGATGATCCTAACTCTATAGTATAACAGGATGATCCTAAACTCTATGGTATAACAGGATGATCCTAACTCTATGGTATAACAGGATGATCTAACTCTATGGTATAACAGGATGATCCTAACTCTATGGTATACAGGTGATCCGAACAGATGATCTAACTCTATGTATAACAAGGATGATCCTAACTCTATGGATATAACAGGATGATCCTAACTCTATGGTATAACAGGATGACCTAACTCTATGGTATAACGGATGATCCTAACTCTATGGTATAACTGGATGATCTATCTTATATACAGGATGATCCCTAACAGGATGATACCTAACAGGATGATCCTAACTCTATGGTATAAGGTGATCCTAACTATAGTATAACAGGATGATCCTAACTTCTATAGTATAACAGGATGTTTCACTAACTCTATAGTATAACAGGAATGATCCTAACTCTATGGTATAACAGGATGATCCTAACTCTATAGTATAACAGGATGATCCTAACTCTATGGTATAACAGGATGATCCTATCTATAGTATAACAGGATGATCCTAACTCTATGGTATAACAGGATGATCCTAACTTAATGTATAACAGGATGATCCTAACTCTATGTGTATAACAGGATGATCTAAACTCTATGTATAACAGGATATCCTAACTCTATGGTATAACAGGATGATCCTAACCTCTGGACAGTATAAGCAGGATGATCCTAACTCTATGGTATAACAGGATGATCCTAACTCTATCGTATAACAGGATATCTAATCTATGGTAACAGGATGATCCTAACTCTATGTATAACAGGATGATCCTAACTCTATGGTATAACAGGTGTCTAACTCTATAGTATACAGGAATGATCCTTAACCCTATGGTATAACGGGATGATCCTAACTTATAGATATAAGGATGACCTAACTCTATGGTATAACAGGATGATCCTAACTCTATGGATAAAGATGATCCTACTACTATGTAAACAGGATGATCCTAACTCTATATATAACAGGATGACCTAACTCTATGGTATAAACAGGATGATCCTTTAACTCTTGGTATAACAGGATGATTCTAATTATAGTATATAAGGATGATCCTAACCAGTATGGTAGTATAACAGGATGATCCTAACTCTATAGTATGACAGATGAGTGCCTAACTCTATAGAATATAACAGGATGATCCTAACTCTATGGTATAACAGGATGATCCTAACTCTATGGTATAACAGGATGATCCAACTCTATGGTATAACAGGATGATCCTAACTCTATAGTATAACAGGATGATCCTTAACTCTTATAGTATAACAGGATGATCCTAACTCTATAGTATAAGATGATCAACTCATATAGTTACAGGATGATCCTAACTCTATGGTATAACAGGATGATCTAACTCTATAGTAAACAGGATGATCCAATCTATGGTATAACAGGATGATCCTAACTCTATTATATAACAGGATGATCCTAACTCTATGGTATAACAGGATGATCCTACATAGATAAGGAATCCCTACTGTATGGTATATACAGGATAGTCTACTCTATGTATATAAAACAGGATGATCCTAACCTCTATGGTATAACAGGATGACTTCCTATACATACAGATGATTATAGTTATAAACAGGATGATCCTAACTTGATGAGTATAACAGGATGATCCTAACTGCTATGATATAACAGGATGATCCTAACTCTTGTGTATAACAGTAGATTAACTCTATGTATAACAGGAGATCCTAACTCTATGGTATAACAGGATGATCCTAACTCTATAGTATAACAGGATGATCCTAACTCTATAGTATAACAGGATGATCCTAACAGGATGATCCTAACTCTATGGTATAACAGGATGGTGATAACTCTATGAGGAAGAATAACAGAAAGATTATGGAGCATGGACTGGACACGTAGTCCAGACAATTTTGAAGAAGAAGAAGATGAAGAAGAAGATGAAGATGAAAGAAGAAGAAGGAGAAAGACGAAGAAGATGAAGAAGAAAGAAGAAGAAAGAAGATGAAGATGAAGATGAAGAAGATGAAAATGAAAGAAGAAGATGAAAGAAGAAGAAGATGAAGAAGAAGATGACGATGAAAGAAGAAGAAGATGAAGATGAAAGAAGAAGAAGAAGAAGAAGGAATAATTATCTCCTATATGTCTTTGTTCTTTTGGTCAATGAAGATGCTGCTTGCTATCTGGGATCCTTGGGACATCCCAAAGGTTAACTTTTAAAACAGTTAAGGTAATGGTTAAGGTTAGGGTTAGGGTAAGGGTAGGGACTTTTAGGATCCCAGATAGCACTAATCATGCTGACAGCTGCACCTGAACCCAAAACTACCTTTGACCCCTTTGTCACCCCTGACGCGCTTGCGGTGTGAGCCAGACAACACCAGAGACGTGTCAGTTTGTTTAGATGATGATATCGCGCTGCGTGTTTGTTCTTGTCTATTTAGTGTATGGCTTATTTATTTGATAGCAGCAAGCTGCCCTCTTAGAGGTGTGAAGCACTGTACTACAGAGTACGGTGTCCATATTAGGATGCTCTCAGTCTCAGTAAGATTTTGAGTCGTACTCACAAGGAGTTGAGTCGTTCTCACAAGGAGTTGAGTCGTTCTCACAAGGAGTTGAGTCATTCTCACAACGATTTGAGTCATTCTCACAAGGAGTTGAGTAATTTTCACAAGGAGTTGAGTGATTCTCACAAGGAGTTGAGTCATTCTGACAAGGAGTTGAGTCGTTCTCATAACGATTTGAGTCATTCTCACAAGGAATTGAGTTGAGTCATTCTCACAAGGAGTTNGGAGTTGAGTCATTCTGACAAGGAGTTGAGTCGTTCTCATAACGATTTGAGTCATTCTCACAAGGAATTGAGTTGAGTCATTCTCACAAGGAGTTATGAGTCATTCTCACAAGGAGTTATGAGTCGTTCTCACAACGATTTGAGTCATTCTCACAAGGAATTGAGTCCGATGGAGTACCGCTGGAGGAGTTTAAGAGGGAGTTGACCGCGGGGGGAAGTGGTTGAAGTCAACGAGCAGTAAGAATAGAGAGGCTGGAGTAGAAAGCACTACGGTGCTGTTAGAGTTCGAAGTGAATCTTCAGCGACCAGTACATCTAGGATTCAGCAGCTTTTCTGTTCAGGAAGTTTTTTTCGAGCGTCACTTCGCTGCTTTAAGTGTCGGCGCGTTGGACATGTAGCTCGCGTCTGTAAGGGGCGGAGACGTCGTGCGAAGCGTTGGGGACCACATGAGTATGGCAAGTGTGGGGTGGAGGCTAAGGCAAGGTGCTGTAACTGCGGCAAAGATAATAGACCACAAACGAGAGTTCAATGTACACAACCTGAACTTGTTGCAGCGGGCCTCCGATGGAAGGGGGAGGTGTCAGGAAGTAACACAAACTGGGGTCTCCACCAAATGTGACTATCAGTGTACGATCACAAAATAATTGTTAGCGGTGAACAGAGTTGACTTCTTGGTGTTCAGTGATGAATATGAGTGATCTGGTTAAGATCTGCACGTATAGACGTGGTGTTACGATGTAGGTGTCACTACAGACCCTGGTTCGATTCCAGGCTGTGTCACAACCGGCCATGATTGGGAGTCCCACAGGGCGGCGAACAGTTGGCCCAGCGTCGTCCAGGTTAGGGTTTGGCCAAGGGTAGGCCGGAATTGTAAATAAGAATGAGTTCTGAACTGACTTGCCTGGTTAAATAAAGGTTAATTAATTTAAAAAAATGTAAAGCTTAATAGCTAACAGGCAGGAGTTTAAGAAGTTTTTATATGATATGGAGGTAGTACCAGATGTAGTGTGATGTAGTGTGATGTAGTGTGATGTAGTTTTATATGATATGGAGGTAGTAAAGCAGTGGCTTTTTCCTTGCTGAGGGGCCTTTCAGGTTATGTCGATATAGGACTCGTTTTACTGTGGATATAGATACTTTTGTACCTGTTTCTTCCAGCATCTTCACACGGTCCTTTGCTGTTGTTTTGTGATTGATTTGCACTTTTCGCACAAAGTACGTTCATCTCTAGGAGACAGAACGCGTCTCCTTCCTGAGTGGTATGATGGCTGCGTTGTCCCATGGTGTTTATACTTGCGTACTATTGTATGTACAGACGAACGTGGTACCTTCAGGCATTTGGAAATTGCTCCCAAGGATGAACCAGACTTGCGAAGGTCTACAATTTCTTTCTGAGGTCTTGGCTGATTTCTTTTGATTTCCCATGATGTCAAGCAAAGAGGCACTGAGTTTAAAGGTAGGCCTTGAAATACATCCACAGGTACACCTCCAATTGACTCAAATGATGTAAATTAGCCTATCAGAAGCTTCTAAAGCCATGACATCATTTTCTGGAAGTTTCCAAGCTGTTTGAAGGCACAGTCAACTTAGTGTTTGTAAACTTCTGACACACCGGAATTATGATACAGTGAATTATAAGTGAAATAATCTGAAAACAATTGTTGGAAAATTACTTGTGTCATGCACAAAGAAGGTGTCCTAACCGACTTGCCAAAACTATAGTTTGTTCAGAAAAAAATTTGTGGAGTGGTTGAAAAACAAGTTTTAATGACTCCAACCTCAGTGTATGTAAACTTCCGACTTCAACTGTATAGCGCAGCATCAGAATGTAATGAGCTAACAGATGCACTGAGCAGTGAACTAAGAATGGTGTCCTGAGTGTTGAACATTTCTAAAAAGAAATGTGTTGTATTTGGGTCAAGATATTTGCTTGCTGATGATCCCAGTTGAATTTGTCAATGAATAGAACGCATGTAGAGCAAGTGAAAAAACAACTACTAGGCGCCATGTTGGACGCAGCTTTATCCTGGTCAGAACACATAGATCATATGTTTATTAATATGGGTAAGGGGAATTGCTTTTACAAGAAAATATTCAGAGGTATGTAACATCTAGCACTTTGAATCAGGTGATTCAATCCCTGGTCCTATCACACTTAGAGTACTGTCCAGTTATATGGTCAATCCCTGGTCCTATCACACTTAGAAAACTGTCCAGTTATTGGCCATCCCTGGTCCTATCACACTTAGAGTACTGTCCAGGTATATGGTCAATCCCTGGTCCTATCACACTTAAGAAACTGTCCAGTTATATGGCCAATCCCTGGTCCTATCACACTTAGAGTACTGTCCAGGTATATGGTCAATCCCTGGTCCTATCACACTTAGAAAACTGTCCAGTTATATGGTCAATCCCTGGTCCTATCACACTTAGAGTACTGTCCAGGTATAGGTCAATCCCTGGTCCTATCACACTTAGAAAACTGTCCAGTTATATGGCCAATCCCTGGTCCTATCACACTTAGAGTACTGTCCAGTTATATGGTCAATCCCTGGTACTATCACACTTAGAGTACTGTCCAGTTATATGGTCAATCCCTGGTCCTATCACACTTAGAAAACTGTCCAGTTATATGGTCAATCCCTGGTCCTATCACACTTAGAGTACTGTCCAGTTATATGGTCATCTGCAGCAAAGAAAGATATAAAAAAATCTCCAAATGGCTCAAAACAGGGCAGTCAGATTTTCTCTTCATTGCTCTGTATGAATATTATCCAAACGCATCAGAAAATCTCTCATGGCTTCACGTTGAAAAACAAATTACTATCCAGTCTTCTGATTTTCTTTAGGAATGTTATATTTAAAAAACATATTATATATAATATCTATTTCCTGACTGGAGACAGGAAATAGAAAGAACATCCAATGAGATAGACCCATATGACTGGACAGGAAATAGAAAGAACATCTAATGAGATAGACCATAATGACTGGACAGGAAATAGAAGAACATCTAATGTGATAGACCATATGACTGGACAGGAAATAGAAAGAACATCTAATGTGATAGACCATATGACTGGACAGGAAATAGAAAGAACATCTCAAGAGATAGACCATATGACTGGACAGGAAATAGAAAGAACATCTAATGAGATAGACCATATGACTGGACAGGAA
>NW_019943254.1:229695-242995 GCF_002910315.2 Salvelinus sp. IW2-2015 | reverse complement strand
TCAGGTACTACCTCCTATCTATAAAAACTACATCACCACTACATCACACTACATCAGGTACTACCTCCATATCATATAAACAACTACATCACACTACATCAGGTACTACCTCCAATATCATAATTAACTACATCACAACACATTCAGGTACTACCTCCATATCATATAAACACTACATCACACTACATCAGGTACTACCTCCATATCATATAAAACACTACATCACACACACTATTACTACCTCCTATCAATATATCAACAACATCACACTACATGGTACTACCTCCATATCATATATAACACTACATCACACTACATCACACACATCATGTCTACACCTCCATATCATATAACACTACATCACACTACATCAGTACTACCTCATATCAGTAATAAACACTAAATCAAACTAACATCACATACATCACACTACATCACTACTAATCTGGTACTACTCCATATTCACACAAATACACACTACACCTGGTACTATCCTCCATATCATATAAAAACTACATCACACTACATCACACTACATCTGTACACTCCATATCATTATAAAAACTAATCACACTACATCACACTACATGGTACTACCTCCATATCATAAAAACTACATCACTACATCACACTACTCATCTACTACACTCCATATCAATACAAACTACATCACACTACATCAGGTACTACCTCCATATCAATAAACACACATCACACTACATCTGGTACTACCTCCATATCATATAAATACTACATCACACTACATCACACTACATCGGTACTACCTCCATATCATATAAAACTACATCACACTACATCACACTACATCGTACTACCCTCCATTCATATAAAAAACTACATCACACTACACCTGGTACTACCTCCAATATCATATAAACACTACATCACACTACATCAGTACTACCTCCATATCATATAAACACTACATCACACTACATCTGTACTACCTCCATATCATATAAAACTACATCACCCACATCAGGTACTACCTCCATATCAAAAAACACACTACATCACACTACATCTGGTACTACCTCCATATCATATAAACACTAAATCACACAACATCACACTACATCTGGTACTACCTCCATATCATATAAACACTACATCACACTAACAATCTGGTACTACCTCCAATCATATAAAACTACATCACACTACATCACAACTACATCACACTACACCTGGTACTACCCCCATATCATATAAACACTAAATCACACTACAAAATCACCTACTACACTCACACTACACCTGGTACTACCTCCATATCATATAAACACTAAACACTACATCACACTACATCACACTACAGCTACTACCTCCATATCATATAAACACTACATCACCACTACATCTGTACTACCTCCATATCATATAAAAACTACACTTCACAACTACATCACACCACTACATCACACTACACCCTTGGTACTACCTCCATATCATATAAACACTAAATCACACTACATCACACTACATCACACATCACCTCGGTACTACCTCCATATCATATAAACACTAAATCACACCTACATCACACTACATCACACTACATTCACACTACATCTGTACTACCCTCCATATCAATATAAACACACATCACACATACATCACACTACATCTGGTACTACCTCCATATCATATAAAACACATCACACTACACCTGGTAACTACCTCATATCATCTAACACACTACATCACACTACACCTGTACCCTACCAAAACCGCCATAAAAAAGCCAGACTACGGTTTGCAACTGCACATGGGGACAAAGATCGTACTTTTTGGAGAAATGTCCTCTGGTCTGATGAAATAAAAATAGAACTGTTTGGCCATAAGGACCATCGTTATGTTTCGAGGAAAAAGGGGGAGGCTTGCAAGCCGAAGAACACCATCCCAACCGTGAAGCACGGGGGTGGCAGCATCATGTTGTGGGGGTGCTTTGCTGCAAGAGGGACTGGTGCACTTAACAAAATAGATGGCATCATGAGGTAGGAAATGATGTGTATATATTGAAGCAACATCTCAAGTCAGGAAGTCAAAGCTTGGTCACAAATGGGTCTTCCAAATGGACAATGACCCCAAGCATACTTCCAAAGTTGTGGCAAAAAGGCTTAAGGACAACAAAGTCAAGGTATTGGAGTGGCCATCATAAAGCCCTGACCTCAATCCTATAGAAAATGTGTGTGAAGAACTGAAAAATAAAAACATTTTTTTTTACAAGGATTAAATGTCAGGAATTGTGATAAACTGAGTTGAAATGTATTTGGCTAAAGTGTATGTAAACTTCCGACTTCAACAGTAAATGATGGGAATTAACTGTAGGCCACTATCGGTGATATACATTCACCGGACAGTTTATTAGGTACACCAACCTTTCATGAAAATGGTTCGCTCCTACAGACAGTGAGTCATGTGGCCGTGGCTTGCTATATAAATCAGGCATCTAGGCATTCAGTTACTGTTCCATCGAATGTTAGAATGGGCAAAACGAGGGCCCTAAGCGACTTTGAACGTGGTACATCCCACCATTGATTCAAATAATCAAAACTTGATTACGAATCGATTATTTTAATCAGCTGTATAGTCATGCTAAAACCCCCAAAAATGTCCAGACCTTTGGGGGTCCCCAGGACCGAGTTTGGGAATCGTTTCCTATTGGTCCCTTGGCCGAGTCAGCCAGTCACATGAAACAACTCAGGCCTGAAAGAAACAGGAGGTTGACTAGTGGAAAGTTGCTCTGAAAGCAGCTGGTCGGTGGTAGGGGTCATGGTTCATACGTTGAGTCAGAATGGACAGCTCTGTGGGAACAGTAGGAATACAATAACAATATGAAGTTTAAGATGGTTACCAGACACCACTTGTTACAAGACGTTTGAAATAGCAATGTTATTAAGCTATTTGATCGAACTTAGAAACAGCAGTCACTCAATTAAAAGGAGGCTAGAGGACTCTGTGTGTGTGTGTGTGTGTGTGTGTGCGTACGTGCGTGCGTGTTGTGGAGCGTGTGTGTGTGTGTGTGTGTGTGTGTGTGTGTGTGTTGTGTGTGTGTGTTGGTTTGTTTTTGGGTTTTGTTGGGGTGTGTTGTGTGTGTGTGTGTGTGTGTGTGTGTGTGTGTGTGTGTGTGTGTGTGTGTGCGTGTGTTTGTGCTTAAGCATCACAGACTTACTTTTATTTGGTCATTTCACTTCTAAACATTTTCTTCTTAATAAACAATTATCAGACAATATTAAACCATTATCATAACATGGACTGTGCATTGTTACACAATTAAACCTTCACGTTTATTATTGTCAGGTGAATCATTTTTACTGATAAAAGTTATTTTACAGTATGAGTAGAATAACTTTGCCTTTAATTTAACCTTTAACCTTTCTCTGCCCCTCAACACAATACAGAGAGGGATTTAATTGATAGTAATCAGATGCGTGTATTGACTAGGAAACAACAACATATTCATAAATGTAGCTAAGGATGCACAACACATGACTAGTTAGCAATCAGCAGAAAACAACTAGCTGAATTTCTAACTTGAAAAAAAAATCAGATAATGTTACAATGTTACAAGGGTGCGAACCAATCAATTGCTCCGTTTAGTCCCTGGAAGAAAACTGAATGAAAAATATTTTTTGCAATATTTCTCGTTAGCTAGCTGACTAGCCAGATCACCAATTCAGGATTTTAAAACGAAGAGGTTCTCGATAATTTACACATTCCTGAATTAACAATGAACTAGTTAGTTTTAACTTTGGGTTGTTTGTCTAAACAGCTAACGAGTTAGCCTTTAGCTATCGTTAGCGTCCAACGTGGGCTGATGTTGAAAACACACACTCGGCATGGCATGCATGTCCGTAGCAACATATGAGGACACCAAGGTCTGGACCTCTGTAATTTTTTTCTAATTAAAACAATTATTATATAAAATATATATTTTGTACACAATTTTTTTTTAAATGGGCTACTAAGTTCTCATAGTGACTTTGCTTTACAGGGAGTAGAGTACTGTCACGTCCTGACCATAGAGAGCATTTATTTTCTATGGTAGAGTAGGTCAGTGTGTGACTAGGGGTTGTTCTAGTTTATATTTTCTATGTGAAGTTCTAGGTTTATTTTTCTATGTTGGTGATTGGTATGATTCCCAATTAGAGTAATCGTTGTCTCTAATTGGGGATCATACTTAAGTAGCATTTTTTCCACCTGTGGGGTGATGGGATATTGTTTATCATTTAGTTGCCTGTTAGCACTGCATTGTCGTCAAGGTTAGTTTATTCTTTATTTATTTTGAATTTGCTTAAGTTTCACTTTATTCATTAAAAAGTATGTGGAACTCGAAGTACGCTGCGCCTTGGTCCACTCATTCCAACAAACGTGACAAGTACTGAGACAGACAGTGATGTGGTGCTCAGTGGTGAGGCTGAGGCAGGCTGCAACGCAGGAGGCAGAGAGAGAAGAAGAAGAAGCAAATCAGAAAGAGAGATTAGAACAGTGGTTCTCAAACTTGGGGTCGGGGCCCCATGTGGGGTCCCCTTAAAGAAATCTGTACTATTCTTATTAAACAAGTTAGGAACTTTAAAAAAATAAAGATATGTTTTATATATGAACATCTTCCCTTCATCAAAATGCAAACAGTACAAAATGTCTGAACGTTTTCGTTTATATCGGTGGTTGTTCATCTTGTCTCGATCGCCAAGTGAAGTTTATAGATTATAGTTTATAGTTCATAGATTATAGTGTCACGGCTCCTCCTCTGCAGTGCAGGGGGCGGTTCCTCCTGCAGGCAGAGGGTCATTAGTGATTGGAGCCACCTGGGCTCAGGGTATAAAACTGTCACTAATCACTTCTCTCTCTGCTCCTCCAGGTATGCTCATGTTTTGTTTGTTCCTTTGTAGTTTTGCATAGTTTTCACTCAGTCATGTTCACACACACATATTCACGCATCCATGCACTTTACATACACCTTACATTATGATACTTTCACACCTCATTCCTTTTTCTTAGTTTTAAGTTAATAGTTTTGTTTATAATAAAGAACACTTTTAATTGGCCTATACCTGTTGTTCGTGTCCCCTCATTTTTGTCACAGGCTATGAGCCGGCTTGTGACAAGTATAAGCCACCTTTTTGTTTTTACCACAGCATCGCTGATATTAAACACAGAATTGTAAGTAATATTCAAAATAATTCACGTGAATGTGATAAAATTTAAAAAGTCTGTATGCGCCATTGAACGTCTGATTGTGCAGAGCTTGATTACTAATGCCTAGGAATACATATGTGAACGCTGTGTCATTTGAGAAAAGAGAGTTGATGATTTTATTTATCTTCTCAACTGACTGAACCGCCGCTGATGCTACGTGTGTGAATCATATCACATATTTCCCCTCTTTCTGGGTATATCATGACGGCTGTATAGCGAATAGGAGAATGTGTTTGTAGATGGACTGGTGTGAATGAACCTACAGGGGTCAAGGTGATGTCACGCCCTGACCTTAGAGATCCTTTTGTTGTCTCTATTTTGGTTTGGTCAGGGTGTGAGTTGGGATGGGTATTCTATGTTCTATGTTTTGTAGTTCTATGTTTTGGCCGGGTATGGTTCTCAATCAGAGGCAGCTGTCTATCGTTGTCTCTGATTGGGAACCATACTTAGGGAGCCCTTTTTCCCACCTGTGTTTGTGGGAAGTTGACTTTGTTTAGGCCACATAGCCTTTAGCTTCACGGTTTGTTTTTGTAATGTTTATTGTTTTGTTCGGCGTCATTTTTATTAAATAAAAGAAAATTACGACGCTGCACCTGTGACAGGTGATAATGGCTTGGAGCATTTTTTTCTTGTTTTTTTGTTGTTCTCCAAATAGCATATAGAAATTCAGTAAATTAGTTTCAACTTTCAAATCATTTCCTGAAGGGAACCTCACTTAAACTCTAACCTCTGGTTACGGCCCTGGTGCCCCAATGGTCAAATTTGACATTCATATGAATGTCATGTTTAACATTTTAACATAAATTGCTGAATAAATAAGCTTTATACACACATTTAATGAAGTTATTATTTTGTTAGCTAGCTATTCTAGATAGAAAGCATTCTCTCTCTGCCCCAAAATATATATGAATGAGACACTGCTTCCCTCGGCGCTTTTCAAGACAGTAAGATTCTCCCAATAAATGGAGAGATAAGGCAAGATAAGAAAAAAATGGTTGTAAACACAGAATATAGATTCACAAGCATATTTCACAGTTGTCAATGTTAGGGATTTCTAAACAATCGTTTTACATTTCTTCGAATTGTAGTTTTATTTATGAGCTAGGTTGAATGTATTTACAAATCACAAATTCATTTGTGACTTATGTAAAAAAAAAAAAAAAAACACAAATTCATCATATTGACGGATTATGGTTTAATTTGTGAAATATTTTAATATATTGACAAATCATAGTTGTATTTATGATTTATGTTGAATATACGCCCGGATCGTGGTAGACATATTTACAGAATAAAGAAATGAATCTCACTCCATATTATAGCCAGCTGTGGATTCTCTCATTGATAGCAACATTTCCTCGTCCAACTTTCCGCTCCTCCACCACCTACCCCTCCTCTATAACCTGTCCAGCAACCTCAACCCCAGACATAGCTTTTCTAACCAGATGGGTCGGCACAAAACAATATGTTTCCATATGTCATCAATCCACTCTGCTCTCTTGGCGACAACGGACAACAAAACACATACCCTGCCTTTTCAAATGGCACCCTATTCCCTATATAGTGTACTACTTTTGACCAGGGCCCCTATGGGGAATAGGGTACCATTTAGGACATAGCCAAAGTAACCAGGAAACTTAGCCAATTCTCTCTACGGGGTGTCAAACACTGCTACCATAAAGTGCAGTATTGGCAGGAAGACTATAAGTAGGGAATCAGCAGGGTTTTCACGTGTCAACAAAACTCTCCTTGAGTTAGGACGGTGTCAGCGTTTTTTAAACTTCTGTGATCCATGCTAGGCCTAGTCACCTGGCCTTACTTACAGCATCCAGGCCTAGTCACCTGGCCTTACTTACGGCATCTAGGCCTAGTCACCTGGCCTTACTTACGGCATCTAGGCCTAGTAGTTTCATCAGCCTACCTGGCCTTACTTACGGCATCTAGGCCTAGTCACCTGGCCTTACTTACGGCACCTAGGCCTAGCCCTAAGTATGATTGTTAGCAATCATCCTAACACTAATCGTAATAAATCTAAATAGCAACAAAGACGTATTATTTACTATCTTATCAGTTCTGACAACAACAAAAAACGTTTTTCACGTTACAGCATCTAGATTAATGACTTGACTAGGCCTAATAACGAGATAGGCCGAACTAAGTAGAAGTTAATGAAACATCTATTTAAATCACACACACAAAGCTTAGCTACAAACACAAGGAACCAACTAAAGTGCATTATTGCAGTAGGCCTAACTAGCCCAGGTGTCTAGTTGTATAACATTTATTAACCTTTAACGAGTCACCAACCCTGATCCGGGAGCACCCCCCACCACCCCCCCACTGAGTAGCATAGCTAGCATAGCGTCACAAGTAACTTGTAGCATCTAAATATCATTAAATCACAAGTCCAAGACACCAGATGAAAGATACGTCTGTGAATAAAGCCACCATTTCAGATTTTTAAAATGTTTTACAGGGAAGACACAATATGTAAATCTATTAGCTAACCACGTTAGCAAAGGACACGATTTTTTTACTCCCAACAGTTTTTTCCTGCGTCAGTAGCTATCACTAATTCGACTAAATAAAAATATATATAGCCACTAACCAAGAAACAACTTCATAAGATGACAGTCTGATTAAACATATTTATGGTATAGCATAGTTTTTTTTTGAAAATGTGCATTTTTCAGGTATAAATCACAGTTCTACATTGCAGCTGCAATCTGAAATAGTGCTGACCCAGCCAGAACAATTACAGAGACAACGTCATATAACTAATTACTCATCTTAAAACATTTCAGAAAAATACACGCGTACAGATATTGAAAGCCCAACATCTGGTGAATCCAAACAATATTTCAGATTTATTAATGTTTTATAAGAAAACAAATGTAGCGCTAAATTAGCATAGCTATACCAGGCAGATTCGGCTGGGGCCCACGGACCAGTATACCAATGCCACATATAGATAAATAAAACATCGAATAATGGGTCAGTTATAAAATATGGCTGATCTTTTCATCAAATGTTGAGCGTAGTCCTTATGTCAAGATAGTCTTGGTTTGGTTCAGAATGAGTTCCTTTCCGCACTCCATTTTAGCACAATTATCGGTCTAGTGGACGGATATCTACAACGATAATAAATCAGACACGGAACACTCGCATAACGTCCGAAAATTAATAATTGTTAAACTATATTGAAAAACATACATTACGATGTATCTGGCTCAACTTGGTATCAAACAAACTTCGAGCGGAGATAATACATGGCTAAAAGAAGTACAATCGAGCTCCAAGTCGTACGATATAGATGAACTGGAGTGTGTCGGTCAGCGCCAAAGAATTTAGCTCTTCATTTCACGTCAGTCCCAGATAAACAAGCATATTTTCCCTCTGACGTCCTCTTGTCACCCAGAGGAAGGCCAATGAGGTGTGTTTCGGGTCATAGGGGGCACGACCATATATAGGCAGAGCGTTGAAGCTGGCATAACACATCTTGCTTTTTTCTTCTTGGTCATGGAAAGTGCTGTCAAATGACTTATGTATCACTCAGAGACAAAATTGAAACGGTTTTAGAAACTAGAGATTGTTTTCTTTCCAATGGTATTATTTATATGCATATAGTAAGAGCAATAATTGAATAAGAGGCAGTTTAATCTGTAGAGCAAATTATGCTAATGGGAAAATAGCACCCCCTGTATTCTCAAGAATTAACCAACCACAGACCCGTTGCTGTGCCTGTTTGACAACACTTTTCCCAAGACCAAAGATAAATCCCGTAGACGGTTCCGATGCAAAGTGCATCGTTTTTTCCAGGAAACAATTGCATCCAATTGTTTGATGCTACCACCCCCTTCCAAATCAAAACCAAACATGGATTCCATGTTGTATCTCGTTTATAATGCACACCTGTCTTGTGTTTCACATCGGTCTGTCTAGCTAATCAGCCTCGCAAATTGTGCAAGAAGCTGCTGCAGATGGGAAGTATGTAGAAAGGTGGGTGTACATGCTAACATTGACATCCATCTATTCGATTGAAGGGGTGAGACATCTTCTTCTTCTTTATCTTCTTCTTCAAGATTTTATTGGCGGATTACATCCCAAAAAAGGTGTATTGCCGCCACCTACTGGGCAGGGTAAAAACTGAGATACTTTAATAAACATATATTATTCTCAAAAAACAAAGTCAAATGTACTCCTTCTATTGGTCTAAACTACTCAGATCCCAACACAGGCTCTGGGGCCTGATCCCTACAGACTCTGGGGCCTGATCCCTACAGACTCTGGGGCCTGATCCATACAGGCTCTGGGGCCTGATCCATACAGGCTCTGGGGCCTGATCCATACAGGCTCTGGGGCCTGATCCCTACAGACTCTGGGGCCTGATCCCTACAGACTCTGGGGCCTGATCCCTACAGACTCTGGGGCCTGATCCCTACAGGCTCTGGGGCCTGATCCCAACACAGGCTCTGGGGCCTGATCCCAACACAGGCTCTGGGGCCTGATCCCTACAGGCTCTGGGGCCTGATCCCTACAGGCTCTGGGGCCTGATACCAACACAGGCTCTGGGGCCTGATCCATACAGGCTCTGGGGTCTGATCCATACAGGCTCTGGGGTCTGATCAATACAGGCTCTGGGGTCTGATCCATACAGGCTCTGGGGCCTGATCCATACAGGCTCTGTGGCCTGATCTATACAGGCTCTGGGGTCTGATACCAACACAGGCTCTGGGGTCTGATACCAACACAGGCTCTGGGGCCTGATCCATACAGGCTCTGGGGCCTGATCTATACAGGCTCTGGGGTCTGATCCCAACACAGGCTCTGAGGTCTGATACCAACACAGACTCTGGGGTCTGATCCCCACCGGCTCTGGGGCCTGATCCCTACAGACTCTGGGGCCTGATCCCTACAGACTCTGGGGCCTGATCCCTACAGACTCTGGGGCCTGATCCCTACAGACTCTGGGGCCTGATCCCTGCAGAATCTGGGGCCTGATCCATACACAGACTCTGGGGCCTGATCCCTAGAGACTCTGGGGCCTGATTCCTACAGGCTCTGGGGTCTGATACCAACACAGGCTCTGGGGTCTGATACCTACAGGCTCTGGGGTCTGATACCAACACAGGCTCTGGGGCCTGATCCCTACAGACTCTGGGGCCTGATCCCTACAGACTCTGGGGCCTGATCTATACAGACTCTGGGGCCTGATCCATACAGGCTCTGGGGCCTGATCTATACAGACTCTGGGGCCTGATCTATACAGACTCTGGGGCCTGATCCATACAGACTCTGGGGCCTGATCTATACAGACTCTGGGGCCTGATCTATACAGACTCTGGGGCCTGATCTATACAGACTCTGGGGCCTGATCTATACAGGCTCTGGGGATCCAATAACCTTTGTGTTGCTTTCACAATGATTTCCAGTTTCTTCTGTTGTTTGCTAGTTTGTCCAGAAAAACATGCGCAATAAACGCAACAAAACCAACCTTGTTCACAACTAGTGTTTCAAGACGTCTCAACTGACTGACATCCACAGACTGCTGGGCCTCCACTAACATAGCATTCATTATCTCTACTCGCTGCTTCGTCACGTTTCACTGCCTCTGCACAGGAGACCTTCTCAGCAGCCCTGATCCTTCCTGCTTGGACCTCCTTCACCCTAACAGGGCACTAAAGAAAACTCTGGAACGTGATTCCCCTCACAACACTGTGTATCCTCAGACTCTTCAACAATGATATTCTGTTTTCTCACGGCCTTCCTCAGAGTTTTACCTATCGGCCTCACAGCCTTCGTCAGAGCTTTACGTATCGGCCTCACTGCCTTCCTCAGAGCTTTACGTATCGGCCTCAAGGACTTCGTCAGAGCTTTACGTATCGGCCCCACGGCCCCTGACTACACCCTACCATTACCCCCTATTCTCACCTAACCCCTGACTACACCCTACTCTCACCTAGCCCCTGACTACACCCTACTCTCACCTAGCCCCTGACTACCCCCTACTCTCACCTAGCCCCTGGGGGTATGGAGGGTGTAGTCAGGGGCTAGGTGATAGTAGGGGGTAAGTCAGGGTTGAAGGGGTAGGAGTTAGGTAGGTCAGGTGTAGTCACGGGGCTAGGTGAGAGTAGGGGGGTAGTCCAGGGGCTAGGTGAGAGTAGGGGGTAGTCAGGGGCTAGGTGAGAGTAGGGTGGTAGTCAGGGGTTAGGTGAGAGTAGGGTGTAGTCAGGGGCTAGGTGAGAGTAGGGTGTAGTCAGGGGTTAGGTGAGAGTAGGGGGTAGTCAGGGGCTAGGTGAGAGTAGGGGGTAGTCAGGGGCTAGGTGAGAGTAGGGGTAGTCAGGGACTAGGTGAGAGTAGGGGGTAGTCAGGGGTTAGGTGAGAGTAGGGGGTAGTCAGGGGCTAGGTGAGAGTAGGGTGTAGTCAGGGGCTAGGTGAGAGTAGGGTGTAGTCAGGGGCTAGGTGAGAGTAGGGTGTAGTCAGGGGTTAGGTGAGAGTAGGGGGTAGTCAGGAGCTAGGTGAGAGTAGGGTAGTTCAGGGGCTAGGTGGACAATAGGGTGTAGTCAGGGGCTAGGTGAGAGTAGGGTGTAGTCAGGGGCTAGGTGAGAGTAGGGTGTAGTCTGGGGCTAGGTGAGAGTAGGGGGTAGTCTGGGGCTAGGTGAGAGTAGGGTGTAGTCAGGGGCTAGGTGAGAAGTAGGGTGTAGTCCAGGGGCTAGGTGAGAGTAGGTGGTAGTCAGGGGCTAGGTGAGAGTAGGGTGTAGTCAGGGCTAGGTGAGAGTAGGGGGTAGTCAGGGATTAGGTGAGAGTAGGGGGTAGTCAGGGGCTAGGTAGAATAGGGGTGTAGTCAGGGGCTAGGTGAGAGTAGGGGGTAGTCAGGGGCTAGGTGAGAGTAGGGGGTAGTCAGGGGGCTAGGTGAGAGTAGGGTGTAGTCAGGGGTTAGGTGAGAGTAGGGGGTAGTCAGGGCTAGGTGAAGAGTAGGGTGTAAGTCAGGGCTAGGTGAGAGTAGGGGGTAGTCAGGGGCTAGGTGAGAGTAGGGGGTAGTTAGGGGCTAGGTGATGAGTAGGGGGTAGGGTTTAGGGGGCTGGTGAGAGTAGGGGGGTAGTCAGGGGCTAGGTGAGAGAGTAGGGGTAGTCAGGGGCTAGGTGAGAGTAGGGGGTAGTCAGGGCTAGGTGAGAGTAGGGGGTAGTCAGGGGCTAGGAGGTAGGGTAAGAGTGAGTAGGGGTAGTCAGGGGCTAGGTGAGAGTTGTGGGTAGTCAGGGGCTAGGTGAGAGTAGGGGTAGTCAGGGGCTAGGTGAGAGTAGGGGTAGTTAGGGGCTAGGTGAGAGTAGGGGGTAGTCAGGGTCTAGGTGAGAGTAGGGGGTAGTCAGGGTTAGGTGAGAGTAGGGGGTAGTTAGGGGCTAGGTGAGAGTAGGGGTAGTCAGGGGCTAGGTGAGAGTAGGGGGTAGTCAGGGCTAGGTGAGAGGTAGGGTGTAGTCAGGGGCTAGGTGAGAGTAGGGTGTAGTCAGGGGTTAGGTGAGAGTAGGGGTAAGTCAGGGGCTAGGTGAGAGTAGGGGTAGTCAGGGGCTAGGTGAGAGTAGGGGGTAGTCAGGGGCTAGGTGAGAATAGGGTGTAGTCAGGGGCTAGGTAAGAGTAGGGTGTAGTCAGGGGCTAGGTGAGAGTAGGGTGTAGTCAGGGGCTAGGTGAGAGTAGGGGTAGTCAAGGGGCTAGGTGAGAGTAGGGGGTAGTTCAGGGTTTAGGTGAGAAATAGGGTGTAGTCAGGGGCTAGGTGAGAGTAGGGTGTAGTCCAGGGGCTAGGTGAGAGTAGGTGTAGGTCCGGGCTAGGTGACGAGTAGGTGGTAGTCAGGGGCTAGGTGAGAGTAGGGTGTGTAGTCTGGGGCTAGGTGAGAGTAGGGGTAGTCAGGGGCCTAGTGAAGAGTAGGGTGTAGTCAGGGGGCTAGGTGAAGAGTTGGGGTAGTTAGGGGACTAGGGAGGCTAGGGGGGTTTAGGGGCTGGTGAGTAGTAGGGGGTAGTTCAGGGGGGCTAGGTGAGAGTAGGGGTAGTCAGGGGCTAGGTGAGAGAGGGTGTAGTCAGGGGCTAT
>NW_019943254.1:209829-224720 GCF_002910315.2 Salvelinus sp. IW2-2015 | reverse complement strand
GCTTTCGGATATTTTAGGGGCTAGGTGAGAGTAGGGGGTAGTCAGGGGCTAGGTGAGAGTAGGGGTTAGTCAGGGGCTAGGTGAGAGTAGGGGTAGTAGGGGCTAGGTGAGAGTAGGGGTAGTTAGGGTGTGACAGTAGGGGGTAGATTAGGGGCTAGTGTGAGAGTAGGGGTGTCAGGGCTTAGGTGAGATAGTAGGGGTAAGTTTAAGGGGCCCCTACTCTCACCTAGCCCCTGACTACACCCTACTCTCACCTAGCCCCTGACTACACCCTACTCTCACCTAGCCCCTGACTACCCCCTACTCTCACCTAACCCCTCAGTGTTAAACCACTAAGCCCTACGTTTCCATCATGACCTGCTGTGTGTATTAGAGGAGGAGTTGAAATGGAGCATGTCTCATACCTGCAGCATCACCCTGGAGCTCTTCTCCATGATGGCCTACTTCCTGCTCTTCGCCTCCCGTCGACCCCCCTGCAGAGGAGGGACCTTCAACCCCTCAGTTTGAGGACACACACTGTTGCTGCGTCTCAATAGTCTATTCTCTTCCGCCCACAGGTCCTTTATTGAGGACAACACTCTTCTGGTTAGCAGTTGAGATCATCCAATATTGGATGATTTTTATGGATGTTTTGTGTTTTATTTTGTAATTCTGTTTGTTTTTAATGTCTACTGTTTTTGTTTTTATGAGCTGCACTGAAACACATTCTAATTAACTCTGTGGATATGGCCAATTACAAGAGTTACAGTTCTGTCAGTCGGTGTGAATAAAATGTATTATTTAATATCTTGTATATTTACCATGTTTTATTTCTGTTATTATGACTTTATCCTGCAGTGGGATCATTTCAGTAACTGCTACTTTGCTTTGATGGGATTGACCCATACATTTGTAAGAATAAAGTTATACATTAAATGAATGATATGCCTAAATGATCTGGGCCCATATCCACAGTGTCTCAGAGCAGGAGTGCTGGCCTAGGATCTGTCCACATAAATCAAATCAAAGGTTATTTGTCACGTGCGTCGAATACAACAGGTGTAGTAGACCTTACAGTGAAATGCTTACTTACAAGCTCTAACCAATAGTGCAAAAAAGGTATTAGGTGAACAATAGGTAAGTAAAGAAATAAAACAACAGTAAAAAGACAGGCTATATACAGTAGAGAGGCTACATACAGACACTGGTTAGTCAGACTTATTGACGTAGTATGTACATGTAGATATGGTTAAAGTGACTATGCATATATGATGAACAGAGAGTAGCAGTAGCGTAAAAGAGGGGTTGGGGGGTGGTGGGTGGGACACAATGCAGATAGCCCGGTTAGCCAATGTGCGGGAGCACTGGTTGGTCGGCCCAATTGAGGTAGTATGTACATTAATGTATAGTGAAAGTGACTATGCATATATGCTAAACAGAGAGTAGCAGCAGCTAGAAGAGTGTTGGGGGGGGGGCGGGGGGGGCACACAATGCAAATAGTCCGGGGTAGGTCATTTGATATTACCCGTCTCAGGAGTCTCATGGCTTGGGGTAAAAAACTGCTGAGAAGCCACTTTTTGTCTAGACTTTGGCCACTCCCGGTACCGCTTGCCTACTGCGGTAGTAGAGAGAACCAGTTCTAGATGGGTGGCTTGGGGTCTTTGATAATTGTTAGGGCCTTCCTCATGACACCACCTGGGTAGAGGCGCTGGATTGGCAGCGCTTAGCCCCAGTGCTATACTGGGGCTGTACGCCACTACCTCTGTAGTCCTTGCGGTCAGAGGCCGAGCAATGCCGTAACCAGGCAGTCGATGCAATCCAGTTCGGATGTCTTCGATTGTTTGCGAGCTGTAGAAGCCTTTTGAGGATCTCAGACCATGCCAAATTCTTTTTAGTTTCCTGAGGGGGAATAGGCTCTTGTCGAGCCCTCTTCATGACTGTCTTTGGGTGTGTTTGGACCATGTTAGTTTGTTGTTGATAGTGGGCCCAAGGAATTGAAGCTCTCAACCTGCTCCACTACAGCCTATCGATGAGAATGGAGTCGGTCCTCCTTTCCTGTACAGTTGTGGCCAAAAATATTGCCACCCTTACACTTTTTCAAGTAATTTCCCCAAACATTAGGTTGAAAATGAACAAAGTATTTGGTCTCCACAATTCTTTATTTCACTTTTAATATTACAGAATTTGTTTTGAATCAGAACGTAGTTACCTGTAGAAGTGGTCTATTCTGCTGCAGCAGCTCCATGTCTATGGATGTACCTGTAGGAAGTGGTCTATCTGCTGCAGCAGCTCCATGTCTATGGATGTTACCTGTAGGAAGTGGTCTATCTGCTGCAGCAGCTCCATGTCTATGGATGTTACCTGTAGGAAGTGGTCTATCTGCTGCAGCAGCTCCATGTCTATGGATGTTACCTGTAGGAAGTGGTCTATCTGCTGCAGCAGCCCATGTCTATGGATGTTACCTGTAGGAAGTGGTCTATCTGCTGCAACAGCTCCATGTCTATGGATGTTACCTGTAGGAAGTGGTCTATCTGCTGCAGCAGCTCCATGTCTATGGATTTACCTGTAGGAAGTGGTCTTTCTGCTGCAGCAGCTCCATGTCTATGGATGTTACCTGTAGGAAGTGGTCTATCTGCTGCAGCAGCTCCATGTCTATGGATGTTACCTGTTAGGAAGTGGTCTATCTGCTGCAGCAGCTCCATGTCTATGGATGTTACCTGTAGGAAGTGGTCTATCTGCTGCAGCAGCTCCATGTCTATGGATGTTACCTGTAGGAAGTGGTCTATCTGCTGCAGCAGCTCCATGTCTATGGATGTTACCTGTAGGAAGTGGTATATCTGCTGCAGCAGCTCCATGTCTATGGATGTTACCTGTAGGAAGTGGTCTATCTGCTGCAGCAGCTCCATGTCTATGGATGTTACCTGTAGGAAGTGGTCTATCTGCTGCAGCAGCTCCATGTCTATGGATGTTACCTGTAGGAAGTGGCTCTCTGCTGCAGCTCCATGTCTATGGATGTTACCTGTAGGAAGTGGTCTATCTGCTGCAGCAGCTCCATGTCTATGGATGTTACCTGTAGGAAGTGGTCTATCTGCTGCAGCAGCTCCATGTCTATGGATGTTACCTGTAGGAAGTGGTCTATCTGCTGCAGCAGCTCCATGTCTATGGATGTTACCTGTAGGAAGTGGTCTATCTGCTGCAGAGCTCCATGTCTATGGATGTTACCTGTAGGAAGTGGTCTATCTGCTGCAACAGCTCCATGTCTATGGATGTTACCTGTAGAAGTGGTCTATCTGCTGCAGCAGCTCCATGTCTATGGATGTTACCTGTAGGAAGTGGTCTATCTGCTGCAGCAGCTCATGTCTATGGATGTTACCTGTAGGAAGTGGTCTATCTGCTGCAGCAGCTCCATGTCTATGGATGTTACCTTAGGAAGTGGTCTATCTGCTGCAGCAGCTCCATGTCTATGGATGTTACCTGTAGGAAGTGGTCTATCTGCTGCAGCAGCTCCATGTCTATGGATGTTACCTGTAGGAAGAGGTCTATCTGCTGCAGCAGCTCCATGTCTATGGATGTTACCTGTAGGAAGTGGTTATCTGCTGCAGCAGCTCCATGTCTATGGATGTTACCTGTAGGAAGTGGTCTATCTGCTGCAGCAGCTCCATGTCTATGGATGTTACCTGTAGGAAGTGGTCTATCTGCTGCAGCAGCTCCATGTCTATGGATGTTACCTGTAGGAAGTGGCTTCTCTGCTGCAGCTCCATGTCTATGGATGTTACCTGTAGGAAGTGGTCTATCTGCTGCAGCAGCTCCATGTCTATGGATTACCTGTAGGAAGTGTCTATCTGCTGCAGCAGCTCCAGTCTATGGATGTTACCTGTAGAAAGTGGTCTATCTGCTGCAGCAGCTCCATGTCTATGGATGTTTACCTGTAGGAAGTGGTCTATCTGCTGCAGAGCTCCATGTCTATGGATGTTACCTGTAGGAAGTGGTCTATCTGCTGCAACAGCTCCATGTCTATGGATGTACCTGTAGGAAGTGGTCATCTGCTGCAGCAGCTCCATGTCTATGGATGTTACCTGTAGGAAGTGGTCTATCTGCTGCAGCAGCTCCATGTCTATGGATGTTACCTGTAGGAAGTGGTCTATCTGCTGCAGCAGCTCCATGTCTATGGATGTTACCTGTAGGAAGTGGTCTATCTGCTGCAGCAGTCCATGTCTATGGATGTTACCTGTAGGAAGTGGTCTATCTGTTGCAGCAGCTCCATGTCTATGGATGTTACCTGTAGGAAGTGGTCTATCTGCTGCAACAGCTCCATGTCTATGGATGTACCTGTAGGAAGTGGTTTATCTGCTGCAGCAGCTCCATGTCTATGGATGTTACCTGTAGGAAGTGGTCTATCTGCTGCACAGCTATGTCTATGGATGTTACCTGTAGGAAGTGGTCCATCTGCTGCAGCAGCTCCATGTCTATGGATGTTACCTTAGGAAGTTGTCCATCTGCTGTAACAGCTCCATGTCTATGGATGTTACCTGTAGGAAGTGGTCTATCTGCTGCAGCAGCTCCATGTCTATGGATGTTACCTGTAGGAAGTGGTCTATCTGCTGCAGCAGCTCCATGTCTATGGATGTTACCTGTAGGAAGTGGTCCATCTGCTGCAGCAGTCCATGTCTATGGATGTTACCTGTAGGAAGTGGTCTATCTGCTGGCAGCTCCATGTCTATGGATGTTACCTGTAGGAAGTGGTCTATCTGCTGTAGCAGCTCCATGTCTATGGATGTTACCTGTAGGAAGTGGTCTATTTGCTGCAGCAGCTCCATGCTATGGATGTTACCTGTAGGAGTTGTCCATCTGCTGCACAGCTCCATGTCTATGGATGTTACCTGTAGGAAGTGGTCTATCTGCTGCAGCAGCTCCATGTCTATGATGTTACCTGTAGGAAGTGGTCTATCTGTGCAGCAGCTCCATGTCTATGGATGTTACCTGTAGGAAAGTGGTCTATCTGCTGCAACAGCTCCATGTCTATAGGATGTTACCTGTAGGAAAGTTGTCTATCTGCTGAGCAGCTCCATGTCTATGGATGTTACCTGTAGAGAAGAGGTCTATCTGCTGCAGCAGCTCCATGTCTATGGATGTTACCTGTAGGAAGTGTGCTATCTGCTGCAGCAGCTCCATGTCTATGGATGTTACCTGTAGGAAGTGGTCTATCTGCTGCAGCAGGCTCCATGTCTGTGGATGTTACCTGTAGGAAGTGGTCTATCTGCTGCAGCAGCTCCATGTCTATGGGTGTTACCTGTAGGAAGTGGTCTATCTGCTGCAGCAGCTCCATGTCTATGGATGTTACCTGTAGGAAGTGGTCTATCTGCTGCAGCAGCTCCATGTCTATGGATGTTACCTGTAGGAAGTGGTCTATCTGCTGCAGCAGCTCCATGTCTATGGATGTACCTGTAGGAAGTGGTTCCATCTGCTGCAGCAGCTCCATGTCTATGGATGTTACCTGTAGGAAGTGTGGTCTATCTGCTGCAGCAGCTCCATGTCTATGGATGTTACCTGTAGGAAGTGGTCTATCTGCTGCAGCAGCTCCATGTCTATGGATTTACCTGTAGGAGTGGTCTATCTGCTGCAGCAGCTCCATGTCTATGGATGTTACCGTAGGAAGTGGTCTATCTGTGCAGCAGCTCCATGTCTAGGATGTTACCTGTAGGAAGTGTCTATCTGCTGCAGCAGCTCCATGTCTATGGATGTTACCTGTAGGAAGTGGTCTATCTGCTGCAGCAGCTCCATGTCTATGGATGTTACCTGTAGGAAGTGGTCTATCTGCTGCAGCAGCTCCATGTCTATGGATGTTACCTGTAGGAAGTGGTCTATCTGCTGCAGCAGCTCCATGTCTATGGATGTTACCTGTAGGAAGTGGTCTATCTGCTGCAGCAGCTCCATGTCTATGGATGTTACCTGTAGAAGAGGTCTATCTTGCTGCAGCAGCTCCATGTCTATGGATGTTACCTGTAGGAATGGTCTATCTGCTGCAGCAGCTCCATGTCTATGGATGTTACCTGTAGGAAGTGGTCTATCTGCTGCAGCAGCTCCATGTCTATGGATGTTACCTGTAGGAAGAGGTCTATCTGCTGCAGCAGCTCCATGTCTATGGATGTTACCTGTAGGAGAAGAGTGGCTATCTGCTGCAGCAGCTCCATGTCTATGGATGTTACCTGTAGGAAGTGGTCTATCTGCTGCAGCAGCTCCATGTCTATGGATGTTACCTGTAGGAAGTGGTCTGAATATGCTTGTCAACAACAGCCAGTGTTTATTTATTTTTTTATGACGTATTTTACCCGTAGCCTAATCTGACTACTGTTACCGTCAACCCTTTCTAACAACTGATCGGCAATTGTGATGTTGCTTTGATCATTTCCAATGTAATTAACTGAACATGTCCATTAATAATTGCATGTGAAAACACAAGGCTAAAACACCAATAAACTGAAGTAGTAGACTATTCATTACATTGGTTTGCCAGCTCCAGGTAGGCTACACAAGTGGCACAAATGGAATGAATACAATGGCATATACATTAATAGGCTACTTGATGGTCAACAGATCAATCAATCAATCAAATGTATTTATATAACCCTTTAACTTTTTTACATAAGCCGATGTCACAAAGTGCTTATACAGAAACCCAGCCTAAAACCACATACAGCAAGCAATGCAGGTGGCTAGGAAAAACTCCCTAGAAAGGCAGGAACCTAGGAAGAAACCTAGAGAGGGACCAGGCTATGAGGGGTGGCCAGTCCTCTTCTGGCTGTGCCGGGTGGAGATTATAACAGAACATGGCCAAGATGTTCAAACGTTCATAGATGACCAGCAGGGTCAAATAATAATAATCACAGTGGTTGTAGAGGGTGCAACAGGTCAGCACCTGAGGAGTAAATGTCAGTTGGCTTTTCATAGCCGATCATTCAGAGTTAGAGACAGCAGGTGCGGTAGAGAGAGAGAGTCGAAAACAGCAGGTCTGGGACAAGGTAGCACGTCCGGTGAACAGATCAGGGTTCCATAGCCGCAGGCAGAACAGTTGAAACTTGAGCAGCAGCACAACCAGCTGGACTGGGGACAGCAAGGAGAAAGAGAGAGAGAATTAGAGGGAGAATACTTAAATTCACACAGGACACCGGATAAGACAGGAGAAATACTCCAGATATAACAGAATGACCCTAGCCCCCTGACACATTAACTACTGCAGCATAAATAATGGAGGCTGAAACAGGAGGGGTCGGGAGACACTGTGGCCCCGCCCGACGATACTCCCGGACAGAGCCAACCAGGCAGGACATAACCCCACCCACTTTACCAAAGCACAGCCCCCACATCACTAGAAGGATACCTTAAACCACCAACTTACCATCCTGAGACAAGGCCGAGTATAGCCCACAAAGATCTCCGCCACGGCACAACCAAAGGGGGGGCGCCAACCCGGACAGGAAGCTCACGTCAGTGACTCAACCCACTCAAGTGACGCACCCATCCTAGGGACGGGATGGAAGAGCACCAGTAAGCCAGTGACTCAGCCCCTGTAATAGGGTTAGAGGCAGAGAATCCCAGTGGAGAGAGGGGAACCGGCCAGGCAGAGACAGCAAGGGTGGTTCGTCACTCCAGTGCCTTTCCGTTCACCTTCACACTCCTGGGCCAGACTACACTCAATCATATGACCTACTGAAGAGATGAGTCTTCAGTAAAGACTTCGTCTCTCACATGGATAGGCCGACCATTCCATAAAAATAAGCTCTATAGGATTTCATGACTAGAAGCTCAAGACAAAAATGCAGTCATTTATTTTTTTGTAAATTGAAATTTGCTATCAAAAATGTTAGCAACAACTCCTCCTTTGCGGGATGCACGGGGGATATGGTCACTAGTGTAACCAGGAGGAGAGGCCTCATTTAACACAGTAAATTCATCAGGCTTAAGCCATGTTTCAGTCAGGCCAATCACATCGAGATTATGATCAGTGATTAGTTCATTGACTATAACTGCCTTGGAAGTGATGGATCTAACATTAAGTAGCCCTATTTTAAGATGTGAGATATCACAATCTCTTTCAATAATGGCAGGAATGGAGGAGGTCTTTATCCTAGTGAGATTGCTAAGGCAAACACCACCATGTTTAGTTTTGCCTAACCTAGATCGAGGCACAGACACGGTCTCAATGGGGATAGCTGAGCTGACTACACTGACTGTGCTAGTGGCAGACTCCACTAAGCTGGCAGGCTGGCTAACAGCCTGCTGCTGCCTGGCCTGCACCCTATCTCATTGTGTATCATTCTCCACATTTAGCCTAATGTCAGTTTCAGTGAGGACTTTTCACCATTAAAAGAACCACAAGAGGGAGTTCCATAACTTTCATTTCAAATTTCCACTCCGGCAACCCCCGAGACCCAAGAACTGAGCATGCATAAAGCACTTGGCTTGTAATGCGCTCTAGTGCGCCCAAAGTCGTTGTCAGTGCTTTGTCTCCATTATGTATTGATGTGCATCAATTATATAGTATTAATATGTTTTATGGAAAAAGGGTTTGAAATGTGGGGTGTCTCCATAATGACATGTTAAATAGCCTACCTACATCTCGTCTCACGTGACTCAGCTAATCGCTATATTGCTCTCAAAACACACAGCTTCCGCCCTCCGAACCACTCACTCACTCAGCAGCAGGTCTCAGTGATATATATATATATATATTTAATTGAAACGCCATGGCGGCCGTGGTGCAACTTATAAATAACCCCCCAAAAACATTTTCCACCTCGACATCGTTTTTCAAAGTTGCCCAATTGCAAGAAAACTGCGACATTGGCAACACTGTGAACGGAAACTCACGGTCTTGGAACAAAACCAGATACTATTCCCTCATTGGTTGCTCTGATAAAAGTCAATTTGATCAAATGTCGATTTTGCGGATTTACGGTGTAGAGGAGTTTATGATTGACAGATCGCTCCTCCTACCTGTGTGACCCGTGCCCTCCTCAGTTGAAATGCTCTCAAGAATTGACGAGGCGCACTGCAACATGGAAACGCGTTCGCCGATTAGAAGACCCATATCTCGATATGCGCTTTCATATAAGCATTGGTTTTGCTCAATACAAGCATTGCGACTTTGACATTCGAGGTGTGTTTATGCTATTTGTAATTCAACACAGCCCGTTACTTGCACGACATTTTTATTATATACGATGTGTCAATTCTATAATTAAAATTGTATTTAAAAAAAAATCCATACTCTCTCCGGGTGGGACATCCAACAATTGGATGTAATACTTTCATTGGAATATCAATTGGAGACATCGTTGTCCACAAGGGGGTGGTATAACCACAGCGATTCTTATGTCGGAAAGACTGCAGCCTGCCCCTTTAAACAAACTCTAAACAGGAAGCAGTTAGCTAGCGGTTAGCGGCTGAACACAGAAGCAAGAGCAATAACGTTACATTTGCCCGTGAAATGGCGTTTGTTTTTATTTTGGGAACAGCTCAGTGAGGTACATCTCCACTTAAGAAGAAAATACAGTAAATACAGTCTTGGAGAATCCCATCAAACTAGCTAACTCATGTAAAAGCAAGTTGCCCCTGTTAACGTTATTGAAGAGCTAGTATGCTAACGTTAGCCATTTTCTTTGTTAATTGGCTGGCTAGCAAGCTGAAATGTGTACCAGGCTACATGTCAATTTCCTCTTTTTTTGCAAGCCTGTGTGTCTAGCTAACTATTGATTTAACTAGTTACCTAGCTAACTAACGTTAACGACTAATTAGCTAACTAACGAGCGGATTGCTAGCGATGCAGAGTGACCCTGTGTGCAGGTGAGGTGTACACAGTTACGTTACTACGCAACGCCGGGTAGTAAGTAAACTTACCTAGCTAACTAAACTCATTCAATATATTTGACTTTTTCATTTAATGCTGCAGGAACCTGACAACCAACTTATTTTCTAGCAAAGATGYTTGTAATAATATAAAAGAGTGGTGTGTCTTGATGCTGTGGTAAGTTAGCCAGTGCTAGTAATTGAGCTACGCTGGTGATGTTAGCTAACGTTAGCTAGCTAGTTCACTTGACTTGCTAATTAGCTTAACGTTAGCTAAAGTGACGTTATTCCCCTTTATCATACTTAGATAATGTCTCTCTGTACCATTCTGACGTTAATTTGTGGAACTTGAATTGAATGTTTTGAATGCTGACCACAACAACAATATCTGCAGTACATCGCTTTTCTGACCGGGGTCGAATGAACATCCCTGGTCTGTGGTGCAGGAGCAGCTGTTGAGTTGCCAACGCCACGTTCGCGAGTTCCCGGCCAAATCCTCATTATCATAGACGTCCTACTGTGGAACTAATTGTCTCTATTTTCTACTTGAGACGAGTCTGAGAGAAGAACAAGAACATCCAACCCGGTATGTTATGGGACCCTAAATAACTTCATAAAACAAAGCTGAATGGTCAGATATACAATACCAGTCAAATGTTTGGACACCTACTCATTCCAGGGTTTTTATTTTTTACTATTTTCTACATTGTAGAGTAATGGTGAAGACATCGAAACTAAGAAATAACATATCTGGAATCATGTAGTAACCAAAAAAGTGTTCAACAAATCAAAATATATTTTTTATTTGAGATTATTCAAAGAAGCCACCCTTTGCCTTGATGACAGCTTTGCACACTCTTGGCATTCTCTCAACCAGCTCCACGAGGTAGTCACCTGGAATGCATTTCAATTAACAGGTGTGCCTGTGGAATTTTTTGTGGAATTTCTTTCCTCTTCAATGCATTCCAGCCAATCAGTTGTGTTGTGACAAGGTAGGGGTGGTTTACAGAAGAGAGCCCAATTTGGTAAAAGACCAAGTAAATTTTATGGCAAGAACAGCTCAAATAAGAAAAGAGAAACAACAGTCCATCATTACTTTAAGACCTGATCAGTCAATCCTGAACATTTCTTTGAAAGTTTCTTCAAGTGCAGTGGCAAAAACCATCAAGCATTATGATGAAACTGGCTCTCATGAGGACCGCCACAGGAAAGGAAGACCCAGAGTTACCTCTGCTGCAGAGGATAAGTTCATCCGTGTTAACTGCACCTCCGATTGCAGCCCAAATAAATGCTTCACAGAGTTCAAGTGACAGACACATCTCAACATCAACTGTTCAGAGGAGACTGCGTTAATCAGGCCTTCATGATCAAATTGCTGCAAAGAAACCACGACTAAAGGATACCAATAAGAAGACCACACTTGCTTGGGCCAAGAAACATGAACAATCGACATTAGACCGGTGGAAATCTGTCCTTTGGTCCAAATTTTAGATTTTTGGTTACGCATGTGTGGTTCCCACCTTGAAGCATGGAGGAGGAGTTGTGAGGGTGTGCTTTGCTGGTGACACTGTCAGTGATTTATTTAGAATTCAAGGCACACAGCATTCTGCAGTGATACGCCATCCCATCTGGTTTGCACTTAGTGGGACTATCATTTGTTTTTCAAAAGGACAATGACCCAAAACACCTCCAGGCTGTGTAAGAGCTATTTAACCAAGAAGGAGCGTGATGGAATGATGCATCAGATGACCTGGCCTCCACAATCACCCGACCTCAACCTAGTTGAGATGGTTAGGGATGAGTTGACCTGCAGAGTGAAGGAAAAGCAGCCAACAAGTGCTCAGCATATGTGGGAACTCTTTCAAGGCGGTTGGAAAAGAATTCCAGGTGAAGCTGGTTGAGAGAATGCCAAGCGTGTGCATAGCTGTCAAGGCAAAGGGTGGCTACTTTGAAGAATATAGAATATATTTAGATGTTTTGGTTATTACAGGATTCCATATCTGTTATTTCTTAGTTTTGATGTCATCACTATTATTCTACAATGTAGAAAATTGTAAAAATAAAAACCCTGGAATGACTGTACTGTACATTTTCTGTACCAATCGAGACTTTGGTCCGGAAACAGTTGAAGTCGGAAGTTTACATGCACTTAGGTTGGAGTCATTAAAACTCGTTTTTCAACCACTCCACACATTTCTTGATAACAAACTATAGTTTTGGCAAGTCGGTTAGGACATCTACTTTGTGCATGACACAAGTCATTTTTCCAACAATTGTTTACAGACAGATTATTTCACTTACAATTAATTGTATCACAATTCCAGTGGGTCAGAAGTTCACATACACTAAGTTGACAGTGCCTTTAAACAGCTTGGAAAATTCCAGAAAATGATGTCATGGCTTTAGAAGCTTCTGATAAGCTAATTGACATAATTTGAGTCAATTGGAGGTGTACCTGTGGATGTATTTCAAGGCCTACCTTCAAACCCAGTGCCTCTTTGCTTGACATCATAGGAAAATCAAAAGAAATCAGCCAAGACCTCAGAAAAAAATATTGTATACCTCTACAAGTCTGGTTCATCCTTGGGAGCAATTTCTAAACGCCTGAAAGAACCACGTTCATCTGTACAAACAATAGTATGCAAGTATAAACACCATGAGACCACGCAGCCGTCATACCGCTCAAGAAGGAGATGCGTTCTGTCTCCTAGAGATGAATGTACTTTGGTGCGAAAAGTGCAAATCAATTCCAGAACAACAGCAAAGGACCTTGTGAAGATGCTGGAGGAAACAGGTACAAAAGTATCTATATCCACAGTAAAACGAGTCCTATATCGACATAACCTGAAAGGCCGCTCAGCAAGGAAAAAGCCACTGCTCCAAAACCGCCATAAAAAGCCAGAGTACGGTTTGCAACTGCACATGGGGACAAAGATCGTACGTTTTGTAGAAATGTCCTCTGGTCTGATGAAACAAAAATAGAACGTTTGTCCATAATGACCATCGTTATGTTTGGAGGAAAAAGGGGGAGGGGAGGCTTGCAAGCCAAAGAACACCATCCCAACCGTGAAGCACGGGGTGCAGCATCATGTTGTCGGGGTGCTTTGCTGCAGGAGGGACTGGTGCACTTCACAAAATAGATGGCATCATGAGGTAGGAAAATTATGTGGATATATTGAAGCAACATCTCAAGACATCAGTCAGGAAGTTAAAGCTTGGTCGCAAATGGGTCTTCCAAATTGACAATGACCCCAAACATACTTCCAAAGTTGTGGCAAAAGGCTTAAGGACAACAAAGTCAAGGTATTGGAGTGGCCATCACAAAGCCCTGACCTCAATCCTATAGAACATTTCTGGGCAGAACAGAAAAAATGTGTTGGGAGCAAGGAGGCCTACAAACCTGACTCAGTTACACCAGCTCTGTCAGGAGAAATGGGCCAGAATTCACCCAATTTATTGTGGGAAGCTTGTGGAAGGCTACCTAAAACGTTTGACCCAAGTTAAACATTTTAAAGGCAATGCTACCAAATACTAATTGGTGTCTGTAAACTTCTGACCCACTGGGAATGTGATGAAAGAAATAAAGCTGAAATCATTCTCTCTACTATTATTCTGACATTTCATATTCTTAAAATCAAGTGGTGATCCTAACTGACCTAAAACAGGGAATTAAATGTCAGGAATTGTGTGTGAAAACTGAGTTTAAATGTATTTGGCTAAAGTGTACGTAAACTTCCGACTTCAACTGTACATGTATCAAGCCTTTCAGTGTAGAAGTGCTGATCTAGGATCAGGCCCCCCCCCCCGGTCCATGTAATCTGATTCATTATAATCTGGGATCAGGTCCCCCCGGTCCATGTAATCTGATTCATTATGATCTAGGATCAGGTCCCCCCCCCCCTGGTCCATGTAATCTGATTCATTATGATCTAGGATCAGGTCCCCCCCCCCCCCCTGTCCATGTAATCTGATTCATTATGATCTAGGATCAGGCCCCCGCCTGCATGGTCCATGTAATCTGATTCATTATGATCTAAAATGTAAAACTGATCTTAGACCAGCACTCCTAATTTGAGGTGCTGTGATATCAAATGGCTATTGGTGAAGGCTTCATTCATCTAGCTAGCGGAATGAGATATCTAAAACTAGGGATGTCTGTCTCTGTGATTTCTAGGTTTCGCATCCAGGCGGTTGCCATGCACCTGTAATCCGCTTCCTGTCAGCCAGGCCCAGCCACCCAGGCCCAGCCACAGCGCTCCGGTCCAGTGGGTCCCCATGGAGCCCAGTAATGACGTGGCGTTGGATATCATAATCACCAACGTGGTGGCTGTATTCAGGACACGCTGCCACCTCAACCTGCGCACCATCGCTCTGGAGGGGGTCAACGTAATCTTTAAACCTGAATATGGGGTAAGGACAGATGCATAATGGGTGGACTGGTGGCCATTTTGAGTGTACACATAAGAGCTAGGTAAAATAATACAGGTTAAGACTACAAGATTCTAATATCCCATAACTCTTTGCAACAATGGAACCAGCTTTGCTAGTTAGCAACGGCGCTTGTCGTGAATTTGTTTATTTTCAAACACTTCCGCGTGGAATTATTAGTGTCTTAACTTGTTTTTTTAGTTTTTTTAACATAGCTTATGAGGAAAGCAGGAAGTAAAATCAGGAAGTGTATTCCTCAATATTTTTCTGTCATTTGTTGAATCAACTCAACTGACTTTACAATAAATACAATCTATTGCATGAGCCACATCAGTTAGCATCATTTGAATGAACATTCTTCATTACCATGGAAGTTATTCCACCACAATACCAGGCAGCCATTGTGAGTGAACACGTGAGTTTACCAGTCAAATTGCCAGGGTTATAGGTTCCAATCCTGTTCTATGTCTATGTTGAGGACACAGCCTGTAATGTTGTTTCACCTTTCAACTCAGTTGGCCAGAGATTTGGCTTTTCCGGTATTCCTCTCAAGGTCTCTAGAGTTTTGTGATCTCAAGGGAACCCGGTGCGTTTTTGCTTTGAGGGGAACCCGGCGCGTTTTTGCTTTGAGGGGAACC
>NW_019943254.1:194743-205033 GCF_002910315.2 Salvelinus sp. IW2-2015 | reverse complement strand
TGTTGGTGTGTTGTTTGTGTGTGTGGTGTGTGTGTGTGGTGGTGTGTGTGTAGGTGAGGTTCTCAGAGTTCAAGGTGGTGAACGTCCTGGCTGTGTGCTCCATGCCCTTCGCCATCCGACTCATCGACTTCACCAAGAACAACCGGCCCATCGCTAGGTAAAACAGACTACGTCGTCACCCCGGCAATGGAAAACACACACACACACACTGTCACCGCAACAACCATTGCCAATGTTGGACAGGACACTAGTCTATCTCCTGTTCTGTAGTGAGACAGCTTGATGTACCAGGACACCCCCTGGACAGGACACTAGTCTATCTCCTGTTCTGTAGTGAGACAGCTTGATGTACCAGGACACCCCCTGGACAGGACACTAGTCTATCTCCTGTTTCTGTAGTGAGACAGCTTGATGTACCAGGACACCCCCTGGACAGGACACTAGTCTATCTCCTGTTCTGTAGTGAGACAGCTTGATGATACCAGGACACTAGTCTATCTCCTGTTCTGTAGTGAGACAGCTTGATGTACCAGACACCCCCTGGACAGGACACTAGTCTATCTCCTGTTTCTGTAGTGAGACAGCTTGATGTACAGTACACCCCCTGGACAGGACACTAGTCTATCTCCTGTTCTGTAGTGAGACAGCTTGATGTACAGTACACCCCTGGACAGGACACTAGTCTATCTCCTGTTTCTTAGTGAGACAGCTTGATGTACCAGTACACCCCTGGAAGGACACTAGTCTATCTCCTGTTTCTTAGGGAGACAGCTTGATGTACCAGTACACCCCCTGGACAGGACACTAGTCCATCTCCTGTTCTGTAGTGAGACAGCTTGAATGTACCAGGACACCCCCTGGACAGGACACTAGTCCATCTCCTGTTTCTATAGTGAGACAGCTTGATGTACAGGACACTAGTCTATCTCCTGTTTCTGTAGTGAGACAGATTGATGTACCAGTACACCCCCTGGACAGGACACTTGTCTATCTCCTGTTTCTGTAGTGAGACAGCGTGATGTACCAGGACACCCCCTAGACAGGACACTAGTCTATATCCTGTTTCTGTAGTGAGACAGCTTGATGTACCAGGACACCCCCTGGACAGGACACTAGTCAAGAATCAATGCTATATCTTTAATTGAAATGCTCTTTGATTTTTGGTTCAACTGCTGTTCAAAGTTTTAGGGAGAGATAAACTGGCCCATAGATTTCGAATTCCCAATGGGAGTAGATGTCCATGTCCTTACAATTTCCAAACATTTTCCACGGACGAAAAGTTCAGATGAGTTGAACTTTTGACGGGCCGACGGATACCCCCCCCTTTTGTGGATCAATTTCCAAAATATAAAATAAATAAATTCAACATTGGGCAGTCGGGGGGGGAGGGTGACTCAATTTAAGAGAGAGGACTGCTGATGCATAACCATATTTAGATATCGCACCTTTTTGAATTCTACTAATTGTTATGTCACCGACAGTCACTCAATTAGCCACTGTTACTCACATAAACTGTGGATGGAAACGTGAGTACTGACAGTCACTCAATTAGCCACTGTACTCACATAAACTGTGGATGGAAACGTGAGTACTGAAAGTCACTCAATTAGCCACTGTACTCACATAAACTGTGGATGGAGACGTGAGTACTGACAGTCACTCAATTAGCCACTGTACTCACATATGAACTGTGGATGGAAACATGGGTACTGACAGTCACTCAATAAGACCATGTCAGCTAATATTGTTTTATATTGGTAAGTTGGTCTAGCCAGCTATCTAAACTTGTAGTAATCATGGTTGAATTACTGACCGAGGGGCCCCCATTTTTAATTTTCTTAGTCACTCTCACTCAGATATCACATTCAAAACTACAAACATTTCTCTCCACCCTCTGGGAAGATCAATAGAATTGCAGGAAATGACTTGTAAAAATGTATCTTATAAAATTGCTAACTCTCCTCTCAGCCCCATGGTACCTGCCTACAGAGCAGCAAGAGGACCTACCCTTGCCTAAACCTTCAGGCTCTGCTCAAATCTCTACATCCCGAGCACTCTGTTCTGTCACCGCTGGTCTCTTGGCCCTCCCACCGCTGGTCTCTTGGCCCCTCCCACCGCTGGTCTCTTGGCCCCTCCCACCGCTGGTCTCTTGGCCCTCCCACCGCCGGTCTCTTGGCCCTCCCACCGCCGGTCTCTTGGCCCTCCCACCGCCGGTCTCTTGGCCCTCCCACCGCCGGTCTCTTGGCCCTCCCACCGCCGGTCTCTTGGCCCTCCCACCGCCGGTCTCTTGGCCCTCCCACCGCCGGTCTCTTGGCCCTCCCACCGCCGGTCTCTTGGCCCTCCCACCGCCGGTCTCTTGGCCCTCCCACCGCCGGTCTCTTGGCCCTCCCACCGCCGGTCTCTTGGCCCTCCCACCCCTACAGGAGGGCAGGTCCCGCTCGTCTCTGTCCTGGCAACCCAATGATGGACGCAGGACAGCAGAGTCCCTTCCCATCTTCTAAAACACGCCCTCTTCAAACAGTTTTTGTAATATTCTTTCATCTACCCCCCCCCCCCCCCCCTTTACTAGCTCTGACCTTGATACTTTTGAGGTAAAAAAATTACTTACTACGAATGTGTGATGTAGTTGTCCCACCTGGCTTATCTTAAGATAAGAGCTTCTGCTAATTGACTAAAATGTCACCTGTGATGGTAAGATGTGTGGACTTGCAGCAAACTTGCTTTAAAATTGCAAACATTTTTCTTACCCCCATGGAAAAATGTGTAGAATTGCAGGACATTAATTCAAAAAATTGAAAATAAATAATAATAAAAAATAAAAAATTGTCCCAGGGTCTTTAGCTCAGTGATGAGCTTTGGTGTTGAACGCTGAGCTGTAGTCAATGAACAGCCTTCTCACATAGGTGTTCCTTTTGTCCAGGTGGGAAAGGGAAGTGTGGAGTGCAATAGAGATTGTATCATCTGTGGATCTGTTGGGAGCGGTATGCAAATTGGAGTGGGTCTGGGGTTTCTGGGATGATGGTTTTGATGTGAGCCATGACCAGCCTTTCAAAGCACTTCATGGCTACAGACGTGAGTGCTACGGGTCGACAGTCATTTAGGCAGATTACCTTAGTGCCTGTGCCCAAGAACACTATGGTGGTCTGTTTGAAACATGTTGGTATTACAGACTGGGTCAGGGAGAGATTGAAAATGTCAGTGAAGACAGTGCATGCTCGGAGCACACGTCCTGGTTATCCGTCTGGCCCTGTGGCTTTGTGAATGTTGACCTGTATAAAGGTCTTACTCACATCGGCTCACCCATCTACACACACTACTCTATAATGCTAATTTAGTGAAAATGAATTTACATAAGTATTCACACCTGAGTCAATACATGTTAGAATCACCTTTGGCAGTGATTACAGCTGTGAGTGTTTCTGGGTAAGTCTCTAAGAGCTTTGCACACCTGGATTGTAGAATATTTCCACATTACTCTTAATAAAATTCTTCAAGCTCTGTCAAGTTGGTTGTTGACAGCCATTTTCAAGTCTTGCCATAGATTTTCATGCCTCAGGAACATTCAACTCCAGTGTATATTTGGTCTTGTGTTTTAGGTTATTGTCCTGTTGAAAGGATGAATTTGTCTCCCAGTGTTTCTTTTTATCCTAAAAAAACTCAGTCCCTTGCCGATGACAAGCATACCCATAACATGATGCAGCCAACACCATACTTGAAGAATGAAGTGGTACTCTGTGTTGTTGGATTTGCTCCAAACATAACACTTTTTATTCAGGACACAAAGTTAATTTCTTTGCCACATTTTTTGCAGTTTTACTTTAGTGTCTTATTGCAAACAGGATGCATGTTTTTGAATATGTTTTATTCTGTACAGGCTTCCTCTTCACTCAGTCATTTAGGTTAGTATTGTGGAGTAACTACAATGTTGTTGATCCATCCTCAGTTTTCTCCAATCCCAGCCATTTAAACTCTGTAACTGTTTTCAAGTCACCATCATGGTGAAATCCTTGAGCAGTTTCCTTCCTCTCCGGCAACTAATTAATAACTTCACCGTGCTCAAAGAGATATATTCAAATTCTGCTCTTTTTGTTTTTGCTTACCCATCTACCAATAGGTGCCCTTCTTTGTGAGACATTGGAAAACCTCCCTGGTCTTTGTGGTTGAATCTGTGTTGTGAAATTCACTTCTCGACTGAGGGACCTTACAGATAATTGTATGTGTGGGGGTACACAGATGTGGTAGTCATTCAAATGTCATGTTAAACACTTATTGCACACAGAGTGAGTCCATCCAACTTGTTTTTACTCCTGAACTTGTTCAGGCTTGTCATAACAAAGGGGCTGAATACATTTCAGCTTTTCATTTTTTAAATAATTTATAAAAATGTCTAAAAACAATTCCACTTTAACATTATGTGGTTATTGTGTGTCGATCAGTGACACAATCTCAATTTAATCAATTTTAAATTCAAGCTGTAACGCAACAAAATGTGAAAACGTCAAGGGGTGTGAATACTTCCTGAAAGTGTGTGTGTGTGTGTGTTTAGCTATGAGCCAGAGCTCCACCCCGCTGCCACCTACAGGATCAAAACCCTCAAGGCCACCGTCCAGGTCTTCTCTACTGGCAGTCTTACCATTACAGGTACACATACACACTGTCCAGCGACAGCCTTACCTTCACAGGTATACATACACACTGTCCAGCGACAGCCTTACCTTCACAGGTATACATTACACTGTCCAGCGACAGGCCTTACCATCACAGGACACACACAACACTGTCCAGCGAACAGCCTTACCTTCACAGGTATACATACACACTGTCCAGCGACAGCCTTACCTTCACAGGTACACACACACACACTGTCCAGCGACAGCCTTACCTTCACAGGTACACACACACACACCACTGTCCAGCGACAGCCTTACCTTCACAGTATCACATTACACCCCACTGTCCAGCGACAGCCTTACCTTCACAGGTATACATACACTGTCCAGCGACAGCCTTACCATCACAGGTACACACACACACTGTCCAGCGACAGCCTTACCTTCACAGGTATACATACACACTGTCCAGCGACAGCCTTACCTTCACAGGTACACACACANTACACACACACACTGTCCAGCGACAGCCTTACCTTCACAGGTATACATACACACTGTCCAGCGACAGCCTTACCTTCACAGGTACACACACACACACACTGTCCAGCGACAGCCTTACCTTCACAGGTACACACACACACACACCGCACACAAACAAACTTTACTTTTACGTCTTGTCACGGCTGTGGAAACTTGTCCAACCACACCCAACACATTTCGTATGACTAACTTTGTCTGTCTGTCTGTCTGTCTGTCTGTCTCTCTCTCAGGACCGAATGTGCAGGCTGTAGCCACGGCTGTAGAGCACATCTACCCCATGCTGTTAGAGTGTCAGAAACCCCTCCGCAAATAACAGACACGGAAAAACAAGAGCGAAATGGAGAGAGAAAGACAGAGGCTAAAAGCACCTTATCCATTGGATGCATTGTATTATCCTCAACTTATCTGCCTGGCAACAGTCTGGGCCTTTGTCCTGATTGGCTGGATTTGACCAGGAAGTCAGAAAGGCAGCTTCCGTCCTCCTACTGTCCAATGACCTGTTGTCTTGGTGACAGCTACGCCCTCTGAACTTTGACCCTGGATGACCTCTACAGTATGACCTCTAACCTTTCACCTTTAGCAGCCAGCCAGCCAGCCAATGACGGCTGCTCCAGTGACTGATTCACACTAGTAGAAAGGGCGGGGCTCTCCAAGCCAACCATGATTCCTTAGTTTTCAGTTGTATTATTTTAGATTTGATGATGTCACGGGTTGTGTTCCAAATGGCACCCTATTCCCTATATAGTGTACTACTTTGAAGGGCCCTGGTCTAAAGTAGTGCACTATGTAGGGAATAGGGTGCCATTTGGAACACAAAGGGGGTTTTAATGCATGGGCAGGAAGACCAGTCTTCAACATGACCTGTCCCACACAACACAACAAGGGGTTTTAACAGAACATGACGTAACAGACATTTCCGTAAGAAGCTTTTAAAGTCCCATTTGACCGTGATGTTGAACAGAGCATTGGTTTTTAGACCCTATATTCGTCTGCTCTCTATTCAAATCGCTGGGATTGCAAAAATTCCTGTAACTTTCCACACATTTCCAGGTTCTCCAAAAATCTTGGTTTCGAGGAATCCAGATGACCTGTTTCTTCCATCCTTTTCTGGGAAAACATCCAACTGGGATTTCTTGAAAACCTGTGAATTCTGGGAGAGTTGCCGGTGTTATGCAACCCGACATGTCCCCTTTTAACTACAGATCAGATGTTTCCGTCCACCTTGGGAGTCTTTTACTTGAGATGCGTCTTCTGGAAGACTCCGTCCGTGAGTTGTTCAGGCCGGGGCTTTGAAGACTTGACAGGTTGTTGTTATTGATCTGTGGAGAGAAACGCCTGCTGGAATGGGAAATGCAGGCTTGTCCTATTCCTGTCCTGATTGTTGTATGGTTAAACTTTTTTTGTATTTTATAAAAATAAAAAAAATAATAAAAAAGGAAAGTAACAATAAAATAGGGTAACCAGAGGAATTGAGTTGTTGTAAATGTCTCTCTCGCTCGCTGTGTGTCTCTCTCTCTCGCTGTGTGTCTCTCTCTCTCGCTGTGTCTCTCTCTCGCTGTGTCTCTCTCTCTCTCGCTGTGTGTCTCTCTCTCTCGCTGTCTCTCTCTCTCGCTGTGTGTCTCTCTCTCTCGTGCTTTGTGTCTGCTCTCTCTCGCTTGTGTGTCTCTGCTCCTCGCTTGTGTCTCTCTCTCTCGCTGTGTTCTCTCCTTCGCTGTGTCTCTCTCGCTGTGCTGTCTCTCTCGCTGTGTGGTCTCTCTCGCTGTGTCTCTTCTCGCTGTGTTGTCCCTCCTCTCTCTCTCTCGCTGTGGTGTCTTCTCTCTCGCTGTCTCTCTCTGTGCTGCTGTTCTCTCTCTCTCGCTGTGTGTGCTCTTCTCCGTCTCGCTGTGTCTCTCTCTCTCTCCGCTTGTGTCTCTCTCGCTCCGCTTGTCTCTTCTCTCTCTCTCGCGTGTGGCCCTTCTACTCTGCGCTGTGTGTCTCTTCTCTCTCGCTTGTGCTTCTCTCTGCGCTGTGTGTCTCCTCTCTCTTCGTGCGTCTTCGCTTTCGTGTCTCTCTCTCTCCTCCCCGCTGTCCTCGTCCTGCTCTCTTGTTTTCTTCCGTCATCTCTCTCCTCTCGCTGTGCTCCGTCTCTCTCTCGCTGTGTTCTCTCTCGTCGTGTCTCTCTCTCTCGCGTGTCTCTCGTTCTCGCTGTCTCTCTCTCTCTCGCTGTGTTCTCTCTCTCTCTCGCGTGTCTGTCTCTCTCTCGCTGTGTCGTCTCGCTTTTGTGTCTTGCGTCTGCTCCTACTCGCTGTGTCATCTAACTTTCTCTCTCGCTGTGTCTCTCTCGCTTGGTGTCTCTTCTCTCTCGCTGTGCTGTCTCTCATCTCTCGCTTGCACTTACAGTGTGTCTTTCTTCTCTCTTCGGCTGTGTGTCTCTGCATTCTCTCATCGCATTGATGTGTGTCTCTCTTTCTCTCTCGCTGAGGGTTCTCTCTTCTCTATCGCTGTGTTCTCTTCTCTCTCGCTGTCTCTCTTCTCTCTCGGGCTGTGTTGTCTTTCTCTTCTCTCTCGCTGTGTGTCTCTCTTCTCTCTCGCTGTGTCCTCTTTCTCTCTCGCTGATGCTGTCTTCTTTCTCCTCTTGCTGTGATGTCTTCTCTTCATCTCTCGCATGTGTTCCTCTTCTCTCTCGCGTGTGTCTTCTCTCCCTCGCTGTCTTCTCTTCTCTCTCGCTGTTGTCTCTCTCTCTTTCTCTTTTTATTCGCTTGTCTCTCTCTACTCTCTCGCTTGTGATGTCTCTCTCCTCGCTGTGGTACTCTGTTTGTGAGAGAGGGGGTTACAAGTTGACTTGGTGAGTGTTTCTTGGCATTCTTATGTAAGAAGCAGACTAACGTGCACTTTGGCCCCTACCCTGCCTAGTGGAGTGGGCCTCCACCACAGACCTCCTCCTTGCCCAGCCTGCCCTGTGACCCACTCCCTGGCCTTTTTTCAATTCGATGTGCTCACCTCATCCGTCCTTTCTCGTCTCTTTTTGAAAAAGCTCAAAGTTAATCATTGAGAGTGAACGTGGAAGGAAATGTGTTTGTTTGAAATGAGAGGGTGAAGGACCTTCACTCACGCATCATTAGGCAAATTACGTTTCCAGGTGTGGATCCCCAAATAAAGGACGTTTCCAGGTGTGGATCCCCAAATAAAGGACGTTTCCAGGGGTGGATTCCCAAATAAAGGACGTTTCCAGGGATCAAAACTAATGAAGTTAATTGTGAAATACAATTTCTAGATAAAAAAAAACCCAATGAGCAGCATCTAGTTTTTAAATGTTTTTCTCTTCTGGTGGAACTAAGTCGGTGTCTCAATGTTGAGAGTTAAAATGGAAAGACACACGGGGTGTTTGAAATGTGCATCAGTTCTTCCTGTATGTCAGCTAATAGCTACGTTTCCATCCAATTGGTGACATTTTCATGCAAATATTCTAAAATATGAACATTTTCTCGCCAGTGGTTGTGTTTCCATCAGACTAACTTGTTTCGATTTTAAAAGTCCGCGCCTACATTTTCAAGTACAGAATATAAAAAAATAAAATCGAAAGTTCAATGTGTTTCCATCCATTTTCAACTTTACCGATTTTAGTTTTGTCACAAACTGTTGCGTTTTAAATAGCGAATGTGCCAACAGGTCCTGCCACATGTGCCCTGGTCAACAGCTGGCAGATACCGTGTGGGTAGGCTAATCTACATGAGATTATGGATAACAGCAAGAATATTTGTATTTGTCAAACGGCAGTCAAGTATCGATCATCATGCCACCAGAATAAGACCCTCAATATTTATCGGAAAGGAGCATCACCTTGCATTTTCACCCCCCTGTGAAGTTCCATCATAATTTATTTCATCTGTAGTCTACTAAACTGCATGGTTTCCCGAGTCGTAGTGGGAGGACCACACATCATATCATCGCCTGACTACACATTTACTTCCATACGATGGTTATTATATCAATATTTGCGCATAAAAGGTGTATCCACCGCCATTTTGCGCATTGTTAGTTTTACCGATGCAACAAGATCCCACCATGTCAAACGAACAAATTCTGTCGCCATTTATTAAAATGTACCGACACGTTCTGTTTCCATCACAGCTGTCGTGATTGAATTTTTTTATACGGTATGACTGTACTCACATAAACTGTGGATGGAAATGTGAGTACTGACAGTCACTCTATTAGCCACTGTACTCACATAAACTGTGGATGGAAACGTGAGTACTGACAGTCACTCAATTAGCCACTGTCAGCTAATATTGTTTTTATATTGGTAAATTAGTCTAGCCAGCTATCTAAACTTGTAGTAATCATGGTCAAATTACTGACCGGGGGCTCCTATTTTATGTTGTTATTCACTAGCACTCAGATATATTATTCAGAACTGCAAAGGTTTCTCTCTACCCTACGGCACAATTTGTAGAATTGCAGGAAATGAGCTATGAAACGTGATTTTCTCTCTCTGCTGTCAAGGGATGGGTATGCTAAAATGTTTTGCTCACAAGGTGGTGGGACCCCCCCCCCCCCCTAATAAAATGTCACTTAGAGCCCCAAAAGGCTTGGGCCTGCTCTGGCTCCATGTGTGGATATTGATGTAAGGTACAAGCAGACCTGCGGCCCCTCATGATGAATTCAAAAAAAATATATATGGCCCCACCCCATCAAAGTTGCCCATCCCTACCCTACACCAAGTTGTTACGCGGTGGTGTGGTGGCGTTACCTGACGCTACGAACAATCTGCATATTGCAATACTTATACACATGGTGTGTATGGTGAAGGATGAATCATGTAGAGCACATATGTCAGAGTCAAGGCCCGCGGGCCACATCCGGCCCGCGAGAAGGTTTTTTACGGCCCCTGGGATGATCTTGATTTATTATTAGAACCGGCCCGCAGACCGCAGCAAGCCGGCAGCCCGCAGATCTTTTACACGCACCAATACTACATTTCCCACAATGCAACGGTGACGCACCGAGCAGTAGGCTGCTTCATTTCMATATTTATTGGCACAGCAGTCGTCAGCATCACAGTAAAATTAACTTTCAGATACCCATCAAAAATGGCAAAACGGAAGGTGGACACTGAGAACCGGGGGTTTCAAACAAGGTGGGAGTCGGAGTATAT
>NW_019943254.1:191086-193436 GCF_002910315.2 Salvelinus sp. IW2-2015 | reverse complement strand
ACGCCCATTTGCTGACTTTGAAGCACAAGGGAAAAGCGGAGGTTGGAACTGCTCGTAACCCATTTGCTGTTGACCGTGAAGCTCACCACCCCAAACCTCCCAAATGCGAGTTGATGACCTCCCAAATGGCAATGATCCACTGAGGCCAAATATCGGCTAGTGGGTGCTGCGGATGTTCGCCCGTTTCCTCCCCGCCACAATGCCCCAGCTGCGCATCCAGGCTGCCTCCCGAAACGTTGTCTATGTTTGGCCAGCACATGACCTGTGTGAACAACTGTTTTCTTTGATTGAACCTGAACAAAACATCACACAGAATCGACTTTACTGCTAACACCTCCCACTCAATCTCTGAGGATGCCTCAGCTCAGAGCCTTTTACCCCGAACATTGATGAACTGTAGGAAAAGATGGACACCACCAAGTATCACCCTCAACCTCAAACAGGAACATTAATGTGCAAGCACATATTAAAGTTTTTACCTCCAGTTCAAGTTTAAAAGTTAAAGTTAATATTTTGCTTTTCACCTGCATGTTACTTTCTCCCTTAAAACAATAGTGTTGTTTTTGTATTAATAGATTTTTGCACTTTATTTTATTGGTATTTCAATCCAATTATATTTTAAAATTATCTTCAGTGAGTGGGATGATTAGAAAATTGCTATTATTGTTTTTTTTCTTTTTGAAGTAAAGTTTAGCCCACTTTGCTAAATAGAAAATAATAGGCTACCTGATGGTGCCCTTGCTAATACCGGTTTCTTTCATTTAATGTTCATGCTTATGGGATTGTTAATAAAGGAAATGTCTTTTGTGTCTGGTGAACAATTAAAGATACTGACAGAGCCATAAAGAAAATATTGCCTTTATTTTATCCTTGATCATATTGCGACTTATATTTGTTTAGTTTTCAGATAGGTTCAATTAGGTTTCACTTTTCAGGACTAATATGCTCTCATTTACAACAAAATGTCAGATGCTTTCAATGAACATTCGAACAGTCCGGCCCTCGGCTTGTAGCTAAATTTTTTATTTGGCCCTCCGTCCATTTGACTTTGACACCCCTGATGTAGAGGAACGAAAAGTAAACAAAAGCAACACACTTAGCATACTCAAGTAATAATCAAACCCACACAAACTCTGCTTAGACAAGGAACAAAATAACTAAGAAAACACACAATATTGTCCATGGTTATACATTTACATTTAAGTCATTTAGCAGACGCTCTTATCCAGAGCGACTTACACATTGGTTACACTATTAGCTTTGTCAGAGGCGCAGACTTCCGGAAACGCTTGCAAACAGACAGAGAAACGGACCAAGCAGGCCGGGGGTTTTGGGGGTTAGTGAAGTTTATAGAGTATCACAGTATGAGTCATAATACCCATAAAACCTAGCGGTCAAACATAAATGGTTCCAATAATTTTTTCACCATACATTTTTTTTCTCCCATAGTAAATAGAGACTAAATATATTGGATCAAAGTCACCATGTATGAGATTTACAGTTGTCAAAACTTCACACCGGGGTAAACCTACAAGAAACAGTCCTTTTAAGTGTTTCTAAAAATCCCTTATGGGGAAAATGAATGGTGGAAAAACGACTGGAACCATTTCCGTGTTTGACCGCTAGGTTTTACCGGTACAATGACACCTCCACTGTGGAGCTCTATGAGAGAAGAGAAACTTTCTTCCTTAGTTGTTAATTTTCCCGAAATCTAAAGGCACAACCTAGATTCGAGACAATTTTCTTAGGTATTTGAACATGTTATTAAGCCAACCACGTCAAAGACAACTTTTAGATTTTTGACGGACTGCTCATGCGCATAACCGCCTGAGACGACAGCTAGACCCGATGACGTGTTTCTGCGCAGGAGCTTAGCTACTCAACCGCGCCATGACGTACCTGTGAAGCTAGCCACAATAAGCATGAGTCACAATCGTGGAATTTTGTGGTTTGCCTTCAAAATAAAAGTTCCCCATTTGAATGGGATACAAATAGTGGAATCATGACATTTTGACTAGATAATGCTAAACAAGGTCGGAATGATGGTGGTGGTTAGTATCAACGGAGCCAAGCTGGAGGAACAGAACAGTAAGGCCCTTTTCCCTCAATAGTCTGAACCCAAGGTTTAGGGTGCATCTCAATAGTCCTAACCCAAGGTTTAGGGTGCATCTCAATAGTCTGAACCCAAGGTTTAGGGTGCATCTCATAGTCTGAACCCGAGGTTTAGGGTGCATCTCAATAGTCAGAACCCAAGGTTTAGGGTGCATCTCAATAGTCTGAACCTGAGGTTTAGGGTGCATCTCAATAGTCTGAACCCGAGGTTTAGGGTGCATCTCAATAGTCTGAACCC